>NC_092336.1:550521515-550824545 GCF_046630445.1 Rutidosis leptorrhynchoides | reverse complement strand
CGCAACAACAACAATAATCAGAAGCAGCTATGCCAAAGGTGTGAAAAGTATCACTCGGGGTTCTGCACCAAATTTTGCAAAAAGTGTAAAAGAAATGGTCATAGCGCGGTGAAGTGTGAGGTCTACGGACCAGGGGTTAACAGAACGAAAAGAACAAATGGTGTCGGAACGAGTAATGGTGGAGCAAGTAGTGTCGGAGCAAGTTATGCCAATGTAGTTTGTTATAAATGTGGAAAACCGGGCCACATTATTAGAAATTGCCCGAACCAGGAGAACACGAATGGACAAGGCCGCGGAAGAGTTTTCAATATTAATGCGGCAGAGGCACAGGAAGACCCGGAGCTTGTTACGGGTACATTTCTTATTGACGATAAATCTGCTTATGTTTTATTTGATTCGGGTGCGGATAGAAGCTATATGAGTAGAGAATTTTGTGCTAAATTAAGTTGTCCATTGACGCCTTTGGATAGTAAATTTTTACTCGATTTAGCAAATGGTAAATTAATTTCAGCAGATAATATATGTCGGAATCGAGAAATTAAACTGGTTAGCGAAACATTTAAGATTGACTTGATACCAGTAGAGTTAGGGAGTTTTGATGTGATAATCGGTATGGACTGGTTGAAAGAAGTTAAAGCAGAGATCGTTTGTTACAAAAATGCAATTCGCATTATACGAGAAAAAGGAAAACCCTTAATGGTGTACGAAGAAAAGGGCAACACGAAGCTACATCTTATTAGTAATTTGAAGGCACAAAAACTAATAAGAAAAGGTTGCTATGCTGTTCTAGCACACGTCAAGAAAGTACAAACTGAAGAAAAGAGCATCAATGATGTTCCCGTCGCAAAAGAATTTCCCGATGTATTTCCGAAAGAATTACCGGGATTACCCCTACATCGATCCGTTGAATTTCAAATAGATCTTGTACCAGGAGTTGCACCAATAGCTCGTGCTCCTTACAGACTCGCACCCAGCGAGATGAAAGAACTGCAAAGCCAATTACAAGAACTTTTAGAGCGTGGTTTCATTCGACCAAGCAAATCACCGTGGGGAGCTCCTGTTTTGTTTGTTAAGAAGAAAGATGGTACATTCAGGTTGTGTATCGACTACCGAGAGTTGAACAAACTTACCATCAAGAACCGCTACCCACTACCGAGAATCGACGACTTATTTGATCAACTACAAGGCTCGTCTGTTTATTCAAAGATTGACTTACGTTCCAGGTATCATCAAATGCGGGTGAAAGAAGATGATATTCCAAAGACTGCTTTCAGAATACGTTACGGTCATTACGAGTTTATGGTCATGCCGTTTGGTTTAACTAATGCACCAGCTGTGTTCATAGACCTTATGAACCGAGTGTGTGGACCATACCTTGACAAGTTTGTCATTGTCTTCATTGATGACATACTTATTTACTCAAAGAATGATCAAGAACACGGTGAACATTTGAGAAAGGTGTTAGAAGTATTGAGGAAGGAAGAATTGTACGCTAAGTTTTCAAAGTGTGCACTTTGGTTGGAAGAAGTTCAATTCCTCGGTCACATAGTGAACAAAGAAGGTATCCAGGTGGATCTGGCAAAGATCGAAACCGTTGAAAAGTGGGAAACCCCAAAAACTCCGAAGCATATACGTTAATTTTTAGGATTGGCTGGTTACTACAGAAGATTCATCCAAGATTTCTCCAAAATAGCAAAACCCTTGACTGCATTAACGCATAAAGGGAAGAAATTTGAATGGAAGGATGAACAAGAGAAGGCGTTTCAATTATTGAAGAAAAAGCTAACTACGGCACCTATATTGTCATTGCCTGAAGGGAATGATGATTTTGTGATTTATTGTGACGCATCAAAGCAAGGTCTTGGTTGTGTATTAATGCAACGGACGAAGGTGATTGCTTAGGCGTCTAGACAATTGAAGATTCACGAGCAAAATTATACGACGCATGATTTGGAATTAGGCGCGGTTGTTTTTGCATTAAAGACTTGGAGGCACTACTTATATGGGGTCAAAAGTATTATATATACCGACCATAAAAGTCTTCAACACATATTTAATCAGAAACAACTGAATATGAGGCAGCATAGGTGGATTGAATTGTTGAATGATTACGACTTTGAGATTCGTTACCACCCGGGGAAGGAAAATGTGGTAGCCGACGCCTTGAGCAGAAAGGACAGAGAACCCATTCGAGTAAAATCTATGAATATAATAATTCACACTAACCTTACTACTCAAATAAAGGAGGCGCAACAAGGAGTTTTAAAAGAGGGAAATTTAAAGGATGAAATACCCAAAGGATCGGAGAAGCATCTTAATATTCGGGAAGACGGAACCCGGTATAGGGCTGAAAGAATTTGGGTACCAAAATTTGGAGATATGAGAGAAATGGTACTTAGAGAAGCTCATAAAACCAGATACTCAATACATCCTGGAACGGGGAAGATCTACAAGGATCTTAAGAAACATTTTTGGTGGCCAGGTATGAAAGCCGATATTGCTAAGTATGTAGGAGAATGTTTGACGTGTTCTAAGCTCAAAGCTGAACATCAGAAACCATCAGGTCTACTACAATAACCTGAAATCCCGAAATGGAAATGGGAAAACATTACCATGGATTTCATTACTAAATTGCCAAGGACTGTAAGTGGTTATGATACTATTTGGGTAATAGTTGATCATCTCACCAAGTCAGCACACTTCCTGCCAATAAGAGAAGATGACAAGATGGAGAAGTTAGCACGACTGTATTTGAAGGAAGTCGTCTCCAGACATGAAATACCAATCTCTATTATCTCTGATAGGGATGGCAGATTTATTTCAAGATTCTGGCAGACATTACAGCAAGCATTAAGAACTCGTCTAGACATGAGTACTATCTATCATCCACAAACTGATGGACAGAGCGAAAGGACGATACAAACGCTTGAAGACATGCTACGAGCATGTGTTATTGATTTCGGAAACAGTTGGGATCGACATCTACCGTTAGCAGAATTTTCCTACAACAATAGCTACCATTCAAGCATTGAGATGGCTCCGTTTGAAGCACTTTATGGTAGAAAGTGCAGGTCTCCGATTTGTTGGAGTGAAGTGGGGGATAGACAGATTACGGGTCCGGAGATAATACAAGAAACTACTGAGAAGATCATCCAAATTCAACAACGGTTGAAAACCGCCCAAAGTCGACAAAAGAGCTACGCCGGCATTAAAAGAAAAGATATAGAATTTGAAATTGGAGAGATGGTCATGCTTAAGGTTGCACCTTGGAAAGGTGTTGTTCGATTTGGTAAATGAGGGAAATTAAATCCAAGGTATATTGGACCATTCAAGATTATTGATCGTGTCGGACCAGTAGCTTACCGACTTGAGTTACCTCAACAACTCGCGACTGTACATAACACTTTTCACGTCTCGAATTTAAAGAAATTTTTTGCTAAAGAAGATCTCACTATTCCGTTGGACGAAATCCAAATCAATGAAAAACTTCAATTCATTGAAGAACCCGTTGAAATAATGGATCGTGAGGTTAAGAGACTTAAACAAAACAAGATACCGATTGTTAAGGTTCGATGGAATGATCGTAGAGGACCGGAGTTCACCTGGGAACGAGAAGATCAGATGAAGAAGAAGTACCCGCACTTATTTCCAGAAGATGAGCCAACACCTCCAATGGCTTAAAATTTCGGGACGAAATTTATTTAACGGGTAGGTACTGTAGTGACCCGAACTTTTCCAAACCTTTCTATGATTATATGTTTAATGAAAACTATATTTACATGATTAAATGTTTCCAACATGTTAAGCAATCAAACTTGTTAAGACTTGGTTAATTGAAACGGAAATTTTGTAAACGTCTGATTACCCAGTTTGACCAATGATTCACGAACGCTATAAGTTGTATATGACATGATGATACATAAATGAATAAATATATATGTTTAACATGATATAATGATCATCAAGTATCTCATTAAAAATAGTAACAATAAGTTATATACTTAAAAAGGAGACTATTGACGTATGAAACTCGAAACGATACATATAACGATTATCGTTATAACCACGTCTTACTAAATATATATGAAGCATATTAATACATTGTTATATTATATATAACATGATAATATGAAAATTAAATATATCATTAAGTGTATTAACAATGAACTACATAAGTAAAAACAAGACTACTAACTTAAGGATTTCGAAACGAGACATATATGTAACGATTATCGTTGTAACGACATTTAAATGTATATATCATATTAAGATATATTAATATATCATAATATCATGATAATATAATAATTTAAAATCTCATTTGATATTATAAACTTTGGGTTAACAACATTTAACAAGATCGTTAATCTAAAGGTCTCAAAACAACACTTACATGTAACGACTAACGATGACTTAACGGCTCAGTTAAAATGTATATACATGTAGTGTTTTAATATGTATTCATACACTTTTGAAAGACTTCAATACACTTATCAAAATACTTCTACTTAACAAAAATGCTTACAATTACATCCTCGTTCAGTTTCATCAACAATTCTACTCGTATGCACCCGTATTCGTACTCGTACAATACACAGCTTTTAGATGTATGTACTATTGGTATATACACTCCAATGATCAGCTCTTAGCAGCCCATGTGAGTCACCTAACACATGTGGGAACCATCATTTGGCAACTAGCATGAAATATCTCATAAAATTACAAAAATATGAGTAATCATTTATGACTTATTTACATGAAAACAAAATTACATATCCTTTATATCTAATCCATATACCAACGACCAAAAACACCTACAAACACTTTCATTCTTCAATTTTCTTCATCTAATTGATCTCTCTCAAGTTCTATCTTCAAGTTCTAAGTGTTCTTCATAAATTCTACAAGTTCTAGTTACATAAAATCAAGAATACTTTCAAGTTTGCTAGCTCACTTCCAATCTTGTAAGGTGATCATCCAACCTCAAGAAATCTTTGTTTCTTACAGTAGGTTATCATTCTAATACAAGGTAATAATCATATTCAAACTTTGGTTCAATTTCTATAACTATAACAATCTTATTTCAAGTGATGATCTTACTTGAACTTGTTTTCGTGTCATGATTCTGCTTCAAGAACTTCGAGCCATCCAAGGATCCATTGAAGCTAGATCCATTTTTATCTTTTCCAGTAGGTTTATCCAAGGAACTTAAGGTAGTAATGATGTTCATAACATCATTCGATTCATACATATAAAGCTATCTTATTCGAAGGTTTAAACTTGTAATCACTAGAACATAGTTTAGTTAATTCTAAACTTGTTCGCAAACAAAAGTTAATCCTTCTAACTTGACTTTTAAAATCAACTAAACACATGTTCTATATCTATATAATATGCTAACTTAATGATTTAAAACCTGGAAACACGAAAAACACCGTAAAACCGGATTTACGCCGTCGTAGTAACACCGCGGGCTGTTTTGGGTTAGTTAATTAAAAACTATGATAAACTTTGATTTAAAAGTTGTTATTCTGAGAAAATAATTTTTATTATGAACATGAAACTATATCCAAAAATTATGGTTAAACTCAAAGTGGAAGTATGTTTTCTAAAATGGTCATCTAGACGTCGTTCTTTCGACTGAAATGACTACCTTTACAAAAATGACTTGTAACTTATTTTTCCGACTATAAACCTATACTTTTTCTGTTTAGATTCATAAAATAGATTCAATATGAAACCATAGCAATTTGATTCACTCAAAACGGATTTAAAATGAAGAAGTTATGGGTAAAACAAGATTGGATAATTTTTCTCATTTTAGCTACGTGAAAATTGGTAACAAATCTATTCCAACCATAACTTAATCAACTTGTATTGTATATTGTGTAATCTTGAGATACCATAGACACGTATACAATGTTTCGACCTATCATGTCGACACATTTATATATATTTCGGAACAACCATAGACACTCTATATGTGAATGTTGGAGTTAGCTATACAGGGTTGAGGTTGATTCCAAAATATATATAGTTTGAGTTGTGATCAATACTGAGATACGTATACACTGGGTCGTGGATTGATTCAAGATAATATTTATCGATTTATTTTTGTACATCTAACTGTGGACAACTAGTTGTAGGTTACTAACGAGGACAGCTGACTTAATAAACTTAAAACATCAAAATATATTAAAAGTGTTGTAAATATATTTTGAACATACTTTGATATATATGTATATATTGTTATAGGTTCGTGAATCAACCAGTGGCCAAGTCTTACTTCTCGACGAAGTAAAAATCTGTGAAAGTGAGTTATAGTCCCACTTTTAAAATCTAATATTTTTGGGATGAGAATACATGCAGGTTTTATAAATGATTTACAAAATAGACACAAGTACGTGGAACTACATTCTATGGTTGAATTATCGAAATCAAATATGCCCCTTTTTATTAAGTCTGGTAATCTAAGAATTAGGGAACAGACACCCTAATTGACGCGAATCCTAAAGATAGATCTATTGGGCCTAACAAACCCCATCCAAAGTACCGGATGCTTTAGTACTTCGAAATTTATATCATATCCGAAGGGTGTCCCGGAATGATGGGGATATTCTTAAATATGCATCTTGTTAATGTCGGTTACCAGGTGTTCACCATATGAATGATTTTTATCTCTATGTATGGGATGTGTATTGAAATATGAAATCTTGTGGTCTATTATTATGATTTAATAATATATAGGTTAAACCTATAATTCACCAACATTTTTGTTTACGTTTTAAGCATGTTTATTCTCAGGTGATTATTAAGAGCTTTCGCTGTCGTATACTTAAATAAGGACGAGATTTGGAGTCCATGCTTGTATGATATTGTGTAAAAAACTGCATTAAAGAAACTTATTTCGTTGTAACATATTTGTATTGTAAACCATTATGTAATGAAACAGGATATTTTAGATTATCATTATTTGATAATCTACGTAAAGCTTTTTAAACCTTTATTGATGAAATAAAGGTTATGGTTTGTTTTAAAATGAATGCAGTCTTTGAAAAACATCTCATATGAAAGGACCCGTCCTAATCCATCCGGACGAAGTCCATATCGATTATAAACGATTCCCAACAGTTGATTACATCGCGAGGTACTTGACCTCTATATGATACATTTTACAAATATTGCATTCGTTTTGACAAGACAATCTTTCATTACATCGAAAGTTGACGGCGTGCATACCATTTTATAATATATTTAACTACAATTGACTTAATAATAATCTTGATGAATTCAACGACTCGAATGCAACGTCTTTTGAAATATGTCATCAATGACTTCAACTAATATCTTTAAAATTAGCAATTGCACAGCGGAAGACTTCTTTCATACCTGAGAATAAACATGCTTTCAAGTGTCAACCAAAAGGTTGGTGAGTTTATTAGTTTAACATAAATAATCATTTACATCATTTTAATAGACCACAAGATTTTCATTAACATTTCTCATAAATATACGTCCCATGCATAGAGACAAAAATCATTCATATGGATTGAACACCTGGTAACCGACATTCACAATATGTATATAAGAATATCCCCATCATTCCGAGATCCTCCTTCGGACATGATATAAATTTCGAAGTACTAAAGCATCCGGTACTTTGGATGGGGCTTGTTGGGCCCGATAGATCTATCTTTAGAGTTCGCGTCAATTAGGGTGTCTGTTCCCTAATTCTTAGATTACCAGACTTAATAAAAGGGCATATTCGATTTCGATAATTCAACCATAGAGTGTAGTTTCGATTACTTGTGTCTATTTCGTAAAACAGTTATAAAAACATCGCATGTATTCTCAGTCCCAAAAATATATATTGCAAAAGCATTTAAAAAGGGATTAATGAAACTCGCGCATATAAATATTGTAAAACAGTTAATAAAGCATTTGCATGTATTCGCAGTTCAAAATATATTTCAAAAGCATTTAAATAAGCAGTTATAAAAACAGCGCATGTATTCTCAGTCCCAAAAATGTAAAGAGTAAAAGGGAGCAAATAAAACTCACCTAATGTATTTTGTAGTAAAAATACATATGACAATATTGATCAATTGAACAATGCAGGGTTTGGCCTCGGATTCACGAACCTATATCATTTATATATATATTAACACATAAAATGATAATCGAACAAATTTATATATTATTATAAATTTATTAGTTATATCATTTTTATATTAATAACTTACATGTTTCATACATTCATTTTATGTATAAATAAAAATATTAATTTTGTTATGTTATATGTAATAATTATATTAATATTTGTTTGTAATGATATAGTAGTAATATTAGTAGTACAAACAATGATAGTAATAATATTAATGCTAAAATAATAATTTTAATGTTAAAACAATAATTGTAATAGTAATAATTATAATATTCATAAAATTAATAATAATAGTAATTTTCATAAAAAAAATAATAATGATAAAAATAATGATAACTCTAATAATAATAATAATGATAGTTTTAATGATAAAAATGATAATTTTAATAATACTATTGATAATAATAACAATAATAATAACTATACTATCTATAATAATAATACTTTTTCTAAGCTCATAACCATATAAGTATTAAAGTTTATAACTTTTATCAAAATATATTAATGCTCATAATACTTCATGAGTCATATTTTTAAATCTTAAATTTAGTCCTATCTTCACATTTTAATCATAATCTTAACACTTTAATAACCCTTAGTCATGGTAATGATATTAACAATAATAAATATACTAATAATAATAGTAATACTAATAAGAATAAACAAATGACTACCTCAAAGAAATAGGCTAAAAAGAATAATATCACTGCCGGGAATTGAACCCGAGACCTCCCGCTCACACACAACACTCCTTAACCATGGCTCCATTTGTGTCTTCTGTAAATAACCCAGACCCATAAATATATAACCCGTTATATTATTTCGGCCCAATCAAAATAATGAAATGGCAGTCCAGTTAGTTAATTCGGATGTCAGCCCAACAGCAATCACAATCTGGATCTCGGCCCAAGTAAGATTTTTGTGGTTTGTTTGGTTCATTTCTGAGTTTCGTTCGGAGTAAAAAAATATATATATAACGCAGCTTTCTATCTACTTACCTCCTAAAACAAAAACCAACACATATACACACCAAAATTTAACGTGTTTGAATGTCCACATATACACACGTCAACATCATTTTTTTTTTTTTAAAAAAAAGGAGCTCACTTTGTCCCACTAGCTAAATGATATATGTTCCACTTGCAAGAATGATACTCGGTACTTTTTTTTTTTTTATAAATCACGACTAAAGAGGAAAAAAAGAAAGAAAAAAAAATACGCACTAGTAGTCCACTTGCTGTGATATATATCGACATGCAAAAATAGTGGGGTTCTCTTGATTATAACATGCTGGTCAAAAAAGAAAAGTAGCAGTTAGTGGTGATAAGTTGGTGTTGGAACTTTGAAAGAAAACATTGTATCCTGGCCACCACCTCCTTTTTAAATGTAAAAAAAAATGTCGGCCATATGGAAAGAAAAATGCATCCACTAGCACTTTACAAAGATGATATATATAGTAGTTTAAATTCTTTATGTTTTGACGAGTGAAAGAAAAATTATAACCAAATTCAGGAAAATAAAAGGTGGTCTGTGGTATACGAATAATGAAGAAGAAAAAAAAATATATAATGAAGGTGGTGGGCTTAAGTGGTGACTTCGATTGGAGGAGTGGTTTGGCTTTCGAACAGTAACATTAGTAAGTTAGCAATCGTAATACACGAAAGAGTATTGTTGGGGTGGTTATCGATTGTTTAATCGTAGCAATTAAAGGGGAGTTGCAGTCTTGTTAAGTTGATGGTGATCAAAGAAAAAAAAATACAACCGTAAAGATAGTGGGTGTGGTTTGATAGCAAAGAAAGTATGGCCGGTTTGTGGGTTTCAAAGGTTTTGAATATAGTGATTTTGGGTTGATAACATGATGAAGGAAGAAAGTGAAGAGGTGGCGGTTTCATGGTCTCACAGAAAAGGGTGGTGTTTTAAAGATGGTTTGGGTTTGATTTTTGGTCCCGTTAATAAAATGGAAACAGATTAAAGTGAGAGATATAGTTAAGGTGGTGGATGATATTTGATTTCTATGGTTCATTCGAGCAAAAAGGGTAGCTGATTCAGAAAACGTTCACATTTCAAGTGGTAGTTTGGTTGATGGTTTTATTAGTCGCACAGGAATGAAGCGAAGAAAATAAGAAGAAAAGAGAAAATAACTAAGGTGGTTATGGTTGGTTCTGTGATTGATCGATCTTTACATATAATTAGTTGTGTCGACAGAATTTTTATCCAAGAAGAAGAATACAAAAAAAAAAAAAAAAAAAAAAATGGCTGCTAACCGATTTTGGACTTTGTTCCAATAATTCTATACTGATTTGTACTAGTTAATTGACAGAAAGCAGATCATCTACAGTTTGACAAGAATGTAAAATAGATTCTGATCTCCATATCTATATATCTACGATTTTACCTATTTAATATTAATAAATAATTAATAGATTAAAAAGAATAGTAATAATAATAATAATAATAATAATTTTATAAATAATAATAATGATTAATAATAATGATTAATAATAATGATTAATAATAATATTATCAATCATGTGAATAATAATAATTTATAACAATGAAAAAAAATGATATCAATAATGAATATATCATAATGGATATTATATAAAATAATATTAATAATAATAATCTTATAAATCAAAATTTTATCCTTAATTACCATAAAATGATATTACTAATAATATCAATAATATTAGTAATTAAATGTATCCTATTATTTATGTATATTATGTATACATATAATAATAATTATTCATAAAAGTCATATATATTTATATATAGATTCATTTTAAATTTACACCTAATTATTTAGTATCCTATTTTACATATTTATTTCTAATGTTTATTTTATAATTTTAGATTATTGTATACATACTTATATATATATATATATATATATATATATATATATATATATATATATATATATATATATATACATAATTATTTACAAACAATTGTTCGTGAATCGTCGGGACTGATCGAAGGTCAAATGTATATATAAACACAGTTCAAAGTTTTAGATTTCAATAGTACAGACTTTGCTTATCGTGTCGGAAACATATAAAGATTAAGTTTAAATTTAGTCGAAAATTCCCGGGTCATCACAGTACCTACCCGTTAAAGAAATTTCGTCCTGAAATTTGAGTGAGGCGGTCATGGCTAACAATAAAAATGTTTTCATGACGAATATGAGTTGATAAATTCAGTTTTATCATCATTGAATAATATGGATAAAAATAATTCGAGTATTTGAAGAGTACGAATGAAGCTATCACCAAAGAGTGAAATAGGAAAGTAAAGGTTCATCTTAACTTTGGACAGAGTCAGGGTTGAATTCCGGAATTCAAGGGATTTAAAGAAAATCTTCAAAATCTAAAAGATTTGATTCTTTGGCGAGTAAGAAAATTAAGATCTCTATAATTAAATACGATGATCTGCCTTGATTACTCTGTTTGATATTTCCATTATAAATTGAGCTCTTCCGTTCCATTATTCTCATCATTCCTATACTTTCTTTCTTAGTTCATACATCCAAAAGATTGTGAAAATGCTTAGTCCAGTTCTAATCCTTGTCCTTATCCTTACTATCGTAACAATCATTCTCCTTTTCCAACTTCCACCCGAGGAATCTGCTTACTTCTACTTTGCTCTTGGGGTTATAGTGCTTTTAATTCTCCCGTGTCTTTATGTTGCGATAAACATTGATATACACGGTTTGTAATTTAAGCGTTGTTATCGGGCTTTATATCTCCCCTTTTATTTCAATGTCCCCCTTTCTGTTTCCTATAATCATTGTCATCCACAGTTAATACTCCCTCCTATTTGCTGTAATTTATACTTCAATTTCTATTTCAGAGCTTTGTCCCTTCGTTTCTTCTTCTGGCGATTTGGCATCTCTTGTAATGGTCCAGTATTCACAGATATAAGTTCCAGAATGAACATTATTAATGTTCTAAATAAAAAGGAATGTAATAGCACGGTTTGATTTGTCAAATTACCAGATTCACTGAGAATAGAACTATCAAGAATATACTTTCTTGATATGTTCAGAAGTTAAGCAGAATGACAGAGTTATGTAACATGGCACATGATGACGTTATGATCTGTGAATCGTCACGTCCCATTAGAAACTCAGCATGACTTACTGTAATATAATCACGTTGATCAAGTGTCATTATATTATACTAACTCATGCATTAGTTCCCAACACTACTTCAAAAAATTCGTATTTTAAACTCGAAAGTTTACAAAATATAGAAATTAACAGTTTCTATATGATGTAACACTGATAGCACGAAGAGATTAATGATTTCAGATATGATTAGTTATGAAAATATCTTCAGAAATATGGAGGATATTTATAATGAAAGATACGATGATATCTTGGAATTTCTAATATCGATGGATGATGAAGAAGATTTATCCGTAAGGGTTTAGATTCGGAAGCACGAAGAGGTATATAATTTCGGACGAGAATATTTATGAAAATATCCTCAGAAACATCGAAGATATTGATGATGATATTTTGGAATTTCTAAGTTCGATGGTTGATGGAGAAAGATTTTTCCTCAAGATTTTAACATGACCTCGGAGCAAAATATTCTCTAAAGATTTCAACGGATCCAGAATTACCTGAATCTTTTGAATATAGGGTTTGGTCCTTGTATTTGTCCTTGGTCTCCTTCATGGGTAGCTCAATCTGTTTTTCAATACCCAATTTTCTATCGAGTGTTCCTAACACTCCTTTCTTTATCATCAAACTTTTGGCCGTTTAGACCATCTACCATATTTCTGTTTCCTCTGCATTTAATGCTATGATATCTGAATCATCGGTTATTAATCCGAGGTGGTTTCAGGAGAATTGTGTTTTTATATGATTAAACGCTGATGGTAATATGGTGGAATATGGAAGGTTCCCTGGTAACAATAAAAGAGCAAGCATATATATCAAGGTTATAATAAGGTTGTTTAGAACGAAAAGTCGAAGTTGACTTGTTGGAGCTGTGACAAAATTGGCTAATTTTGAAAAGGAGTTGTAAAGTTATTTTCGGTAATAACAACGCCAAAGGAGTTAGCACAGATACGTGTTAAATGTTTACTCAGTTTCTGAGAGTTTTCAGATGCATAACAATACGTATCAGTCTTTTCTTCCGTAGATGAAGTGCGGTTGGTTCATTCTCCCGATTGAGGTGTTTTCAAGAATCATGAAAGGTTTGAACGCAACTTAGATTCGTCAAGATACAAATGAAGTTTAAGATGAAATCAAGTGGCAAACTTGAAGAATTGTTTAGTTTCATATGTTATAATCAATATTTTATTTCATTTTTAATTGTCCAATCTTATTAGTCCGCAGTCGATAGTCCACAGTTGACAGTCAAATAATTCATATATAGTTTAATATATAATATTCGAATTAATTAATACGTGTCGTGACCCGTATACGTCTCAGACTCGATCACAACTCAAACTATATATATTATTGTAGAATCAACCTCAACCCTGTATAGAGAACTCGATCATTACTGCATATAGAGTGTCTATGGTGATTCCAAATAATATATATAGATGCGTCTATATGATATGTCAAAACCTTGTATACGTGTCCCGATATTTAAAGTGCGTAAAATAAATAACATAAAATTAAATAACGATGGGTAAAGTAAATAACAGAAATTAAATGACGATAAATAAAATTGCGAGAATTTAAATTGCGATAAATAAACTGCGATAAATAAATTGCGATAATATAAAATGTAATCAGTTAGCTAGGAACAGTTAGCGTGGATTCTTAACAAAATTTCTTCGTAGTTAATTTGTTTGTTTCTATCAGATTTTATTTTGTCAAATGTTTTCTTCATTATGCCACTTGTTGGATTCTGATAGGTTAAAATCCAAATATGAAATTGAATTTGAATGAAAATAGCTATTCTTTGGTGAACGGATACGTATATCGGAGGATGTAAGTAGTATAGTTAAATGACTGTTGAATTAGATTGGAAGAATGTACCGTGTAACTTATTAATGTGAAATCTAAATATTCCTCGGGTATTACCTACCCGTTAAAATATTTTCACCATTAATAGTTTGTACGAAAGAATTTTTAGTTACAATCTTTATGAAAACATATATACATATATATTTTCTTTAGGTGTAATCATGGATTTAATGAGTTAATATGATATTAATCTCATTTGATTTACCGTTAGAACTAGAATACATAATCTCTAAAACATTTAGAGATTACTTAATTGTCATGAAGAACGACGATAATCGATGTAGAACGATACGTAGAACAATGATTATACTCGAGGTACAGAATGAGATGTTGAGACATTGATTGTTGATGGTACTGGTGCTGTTACTGATGGTACTGTTGATGCCGGTGATGTTGCTGAAGCTGGTACATTTTGCACCATATTCTCCGAATTGATTTTTTTTCGATCGCGAAGTTCGTTGACTTATTACTCCAAGATGATTGTCGGTCAGAACGAGTGGATGAATAAGGTTCAGAATTGTGGATAGAATATAATCTTGTCGAGTTACCCTGGAAATGAGATTGAAAATGGTGTCTCGAACAGGTTCGCCGGTAAACGCTTCAGGTTCTTTGTCAAGAGGTGAATTCGGTTGGTGGAATGGATCACCTTCTTCTCGTCTCCATCGGTTAAGTAGACTAGGAACCCATCAAATGAATTGGGGATGGCTGATTGATTGGTTCATTCTGGTGACACCACTTTCAGAGCTTAGGTGAATATCCATGTCGGATTAGCTGTCGGACTAACTATCGGAATAGCTATCAAAATCTGAGGGACTCGAACTGGTTGAGGGATTCAACTCGTACGATCAGATGAAAGGTTTTCGATAAGAATTAGATTATAGGATGTAGATTAGTACTCTGCAATACATAATTACATATGCATATATAATACTAAAATCCTATAAGTTACGGAGGAATTTACGGAAGCTGTCAGACAAAGATAACAATAACAGATACGCTAAGATACGAATTTGCAGATACGCTAAGATATGAATTTTGTCTATACACTTTTCATGCAGTCAATGCAATAAGATGTGTCTAGACTAAGAATAATGAGCAGGTAATTTACTAAGGATGATAAGCAAATGACTTCTGACTAGAAATGATAAGCAAAACTTATGACATGCAGACACGATCGAAGTCCAGACTCACTAATGCCTCCTAACGACGTATCAGTTAGACACACTAATACAGACCTGGTTTGCTAAGACCTCTGCTCTGATACCAACTAAAAGGACCCGTCCTAATCCATCCGAACGAAGTCCATATCGATTATAAACGATTCCCAACAGTTGATTACATCGCAAGGTACTTGACCTCTATATGATACATTTTACAAACATTGCATTCGTTTTGACAAGACAGTCTTTCATTACATCGAAAGTTGACGGCGTGCATACCATTTTATAATATATTTAACTACAATTGACTTAATAATAATCTTGATGAATTCAACGACTCGAATGCAACGTCTTTTGAAATATGTCATGAATGACTCCAACTAATATCTTTAAAATGAGCAATTGCACAGCGGAAGACTTCTTTCATACCTGAGAATAAACATGCTTTCAAGTGTCAACCAAAAGGTTGGTGAGTTTATTAGTTTAACATAAATAATCATTTACATCATTTTAATAGACCACAAGATTTTCATTATCATTTCTCATAAATATACGTCCCATGCATAGAGACAAAAATCATTCATATGGATTGAACACCTGATAACCGACATTCACAATATGTATATAAGAATATCCCCATCATTCCGGGATCCTCCTTCGGACATGATATAAATTTCGAAGTACTAAAGCATCCGGTACTTTGGATGGGGCTTGTTGGGCCCGATAGATCTATCTTTAGAGTTCGCGTCAATTAGGGTGTCTGTTCCCTAATTCTTAGATTACCAGACTTAATAAAAGGGCATATTCGATTTCGATAATTCAACCATAGAGTGTAGTTTCGATTACTTGTGTCTATTTCGTAAAACAGTTATAAAAACATCGCATGTATTCTCAGTCCCAAAAATATATATTGCAAAAGCATTTAAAAAGGGATTAATGAAACTCACGCATATAAATATTGTAAAACAGTTAATAAAGCATTTGCATGTATTCGCAGTTCAAAATATATTTCAAAAGCATTTAAATAAGCAGTTATAAAAACAGCGCATGTATTCTCAGTCCCAAAAATGTAAAGAGTAAAAGGGAGCAAATGAAACTCACCTAATGTATTTTGTAGTAAAAATACATATGACAATATTGATCAATTGAACAATGCAGGGTTTGGCCTCGGATTCACGAACCTATATCATTTATATATATATCAACACATAAAATGATAATCAAACAAATTTATATATTATTATAAATTTATTAGTTATATCATTTTTATATTAATAACTTACATGTTTCATACATTCATTTTATGTATAAATAAAAATATTAATTTTGTTATGTTATATGTAATAATTATATTAATATTTGTTTGTAATGATATAGTAGTAATATTAGTAGTACAAACAATGATAGTAATAATATTAATGCTAAAATAATAATTTTAATGTTAAAACAATAATTGTAATAGTAATACTCAATAATTATAATATTAATAAAATTAATAATAATAGTAATTTTCATAAAAAAAAATAATAATGATAAAAATAATGATAACACTAATAATAATAATAATGATAGTTTTAATGATAAAAATGATAATTTTAATAATACTATTGATAATAATAACAATAATAATAACTATACTATCTATAATAATAATACTTTTTCTAAGCTCATAACCATATAAGTATTAAAGTTTATAACTTTTATCAAAATATATTAATGCTCATAATACTTCATGAGTCATATTTTTAAATCTTAAAGTTAGTCCTATCTTCACATTTTAATCATAATCTTAACACTTTAATAACCCTTAGTCATGGTAATGATATTAACAATAATAAATATACTAATAATAATAGTAATACTAATAAGAATAAACAAATGACTACCTCAAAGAAATAGGCTAAAAAGAATAATACCACTGCCGGGAATCGAACCCGAGACCTCCCGTTCACACACAACACTCCTTAACCATGGCTCCATTTGTGTCTTCTGTAAATAACCCAGACCCATAAATATATAACCCGTTATATTATTTCGGCCCAATCAAAATAATGAAATGGCAGTCCAGTTAGTTAATTCGGATGTCAGCCCAACAGCAATCACAATCTGGTTCTCGGCCCAAGTAAGATTTTTGTGGTTTGTTTGGTTCATTTCTGAGTTTCGTCCGGAGTAAAAAAATATATATATATATAACGCAGCTTTCTATCTACTTACCTCCTAAAACAAAAACCAACACATATACACACCAAAATTTAACGTGTTTGGATGTCCACATATACACACGTCAACATCATTTTTATTTTTTTTAAAGGAGCTCACTTTGTCCCACTAGCTAAATGATATATGTTCCACTTGCAAGAATGATACTCGGTACTTTTCTTTTTTTTTTTTTTTATAAATCACGACTAAAGAGGAAAAAAAGAAAGAAAAAAAAAATACGCACTAGTAGTCCACTTGCTGTGATATATATCGACATGCAAAAATAGTGGGGTTCTCTTGATTATAACATGCTGGTCAAAAAATAAAAGTAGCAGTTAGTGGTGATAAGTTGGTGTTGGAACTTTGAAAGAAAACATTGTATCCTGGCCACCACCTCCTTTTTAAATGTAAAAAAAAATGTCGGCCATATGGAAAGAAAAATGCATCCACTAGCACTTTACAAAGATGATATATATAGTAGTTTAAATTCTTTATGTTTTGACGAGTGAAAGAAAAATTATAACCAAATTCAGGAAAATAAAAGGTGGTCTGTGGTATATGAATAATGAAGAAGTGAAAAAAAAAATATAATGAAGGTGGTGGGCTTAAGTGGTGACTTCGATTGGAGGAGTGGTTTGGCTTTCGAACAGTAACATTAGTAAGTTAGCAATCGTAATACACGAAAGAGTCTTGTTGGGTGGTTATCGATTGTTTAATCGTAGCAATTAAAGGGGAGTTGCAGTCTTGTTAAGTTGATGGTGATCAAAGAAAAAAAAATACAACCGTAAAGATAGTGGGTGTGGTTTGATAGCAAAGAAAGTATGGCCGGTTTGTGGGTTTCAAAGGTTTTGAATATAGTGATTTTGGGTTGATAACATGATGAAGGAAGAAAGTGAAGAGGTGGCGGTTTCATGGTCTCACAGAAAAGGGTGGTGTTTTAAAGATGGTTTGGGTTTGATTTTTGGTCCCGTTAATAAAATGGAAACAGATTAAAGTGAGAGATATAGTTAAGGTGGTGGATGATATTTGATTTCTATGGTTCAGTCGAGCAAAAAGGGTAGCTGATTCAGAAAACGTTCACATTTCAAGTGGTAGTTTGGTTGATGGTTTTATTAGTCGCACAGGAATGAAGCGAAGAAAATAAGAAGAAAAGAGAAAATAACTAAGGTGGTTATGGTTGGTTCTGTGATTGATCGATCTTTACATATAATTAGTTGTGTCGACAGAATTTTTATCCAAGAACAAGAATACAAAAAAAAAAGAAAAAGAAAATGGCTGCTAACCGATTTTGGACTTTGTTCCAATAATTCTATACTGATTTGTACTAGTTAATTGACAGAAAGCAGATCATCTACAGTTTGACAAGAATGTAAAATAGATTCTGATCTCCATATCTATATATCTACGATTTTACCTATTTAATATTAATAAATAACTAATAGATTAAAAAGAATAGTAATAATAATAATAATAATAATAATAATTTTATAAATAATAATAATGATTAATAATAATATTATCAATCATGTGAATAATAATAATTTATAACAATGAAAAAAAATGATATCAATAATGAATATATCATAATGGATATTATATAAAATAATATTAATAATAATAATCTTATAAATCAAAATTTTATCCTTAATTACCATAAAATGATATTACTAATAATATCAATAATATTAGTAATTAAATGTATCCTATTATTTATATATATTATGTATACATATAATAATAATTATTCATAAAAGTCATATATATTTATATATAGATTCATTTTAAATTTACACCTAATTATTTAGTATCCTATTTTACATATTTATTTCTAATGTTTATTTTATAATTTCAGATTATTGTATATATATATATATATATATATATATATATATATATATATATATATACATAATTATTTACAAACAATTGTTCGTGAATCGTCGGGACTGATCGAAGGTCAAATGTATATATAAACACAGTTCAAAGTTTTAGATTTCAATAGTACATACTTTGCTTATCGTGTCGGAAACATATAAAGATTAAGTTTAAATTTAGTCGAAAATTCCCGGGTCATCACATCATATAGAGGTCAAAACCTCGCAACGAAATCAATTAATATGGAACGTTTTTAATCAATAAGAACGGGACATTTCACTGTATACTATTGCCTGTAGTTGGTTGTACTCACTTAGCTTCGTGCTAATTTTCCTCTATCTCCTCCCTGCAGGTTATTAGTTTTTGCAGATAATGCATTTTGGGGAGAAGACGGCCATGATGATGTTATGTTTGACAGGAGTCAACTCTGATGTGGTCTTACTTAATTTAAAATGTGTTCTTTTGTAAACATAATGTAATTACGTCTTTTTCGATTAAATATGTATTTTGTTGAAATGACACGTGACACTGGTTGTACTGTATTAACAATAGTTAAAGTGTATTTTGTAATAAATTAATAAATGCTTCCGCCACGTATTAAAAAAAATAAAATTTAGCGGTGTCACAATATATATATATATATATATATATATATATATATATATATATATATATATATATATATATATATATATATATATATATATATATATATTGAATCTAATGTCACTTCATTAATAACGCTCTTTTAAATCATTAATATGCGCCACCAGATGGAGTACTATTTGGCGGCGTACTTTATTAATGACTAGGACGTGTGGGTTAGTTGTGTGGAGTAGTGGTGGTGTGGGTTGGTGGTGTGAGTGAGTTAGTGGAATGCTGATGTGGCATTTAATTTTTAATTTTTGTGTTTTATTTAATTATTTTATATTATTTTTTGTATTTAATTAATATTTTAAAAGTATATTTTAATTACAACGGCTATATTTTGAACCCTTTTTTTTTATGCTCTGCTTTGACCTTAGAACACGTCAAACATTCCCCTATAGCAATTATATTTTCTGTTTGTAATGAAATTTAATATTTTAACCTTCATATTATAAACTTTAATCAAAACATCTAAAAGACGACCTCGTTTATCTGCTTTATTTCACCTAGAAAATGATCGGTCAATGATGGTTGGGGAGTTCGCCGGAGAAGGTGATCAGGGCAGCCACCACCTCTAGGATTTGCTTTGCGAAGAGTTCTTCACGACATTTTGCACCAAGTTTAAAAGAACTATCCATGGTGCGAGAAAGTGTGAGGTCTACGGTCAAAAACCCATCTACTAACCACAACAAACTCATTTCACAACCATTCAAGGATTTCTAACAAAATCAAGCTCAAACCCAACGATAAACTACGGTTGCGGCTATTATCTCTTCTGTCACATGAATTTGCGATACAAATGAGGTTTAAGATGAAATCAAGTGGCAAACTTATATATATATATATATATATATATATATATATATATATATATATATATATATATATATATATATATATATATATATATATATATATATATATATATATATATATATATATATATATATATATAGGCATCATCAATGGGGAAGTAACCAATCGGGGGGAAGCGGGGGAAGCAAAATCTTTTTTTATTTTTTTATTTTTTGAATAAACTTTGTTCACGAACATTATAGATTGGATGGAAATATGAACATTTAATAAAGACACTTTGTGATAAATGTTTTTATTTTGGCGGAAAAACACTCGACTCGAAGAACTAATATATAACAATTATCGTATTTTTCGAGCGTATGTTGAGGTTTTAGATATTAGGGTTTATAGGGTTTAGATATTAGGGTTTAGAAATTTAGGGTTTAGGGTTTAGATTTAGGGTTTAGATTTAGGATTTAGATTGAGTTTTTAACACGAACGGTTTAAAGTTTTGGGTTTAGGGTTTGGTGTTTTGGGTTTATTCCATAAACCCAAAACACCAAACCCTAAACCCTAAACTCTAAACCCTAAACTCTAAATCGGGCTAAATTTTACTTCACAAAATATGAAGAAAAAAAAATGTTCACATTCTTCACGAACAATATTATCTTGAATGTTATTTTTGTCCATAAACCCAAAACACCAAACCCTAAACCCTAAACTCTAAACCCTAAACTCTAAATCGGGCTAAATTTTACTTCACAAAATATGAAGAAAAAAAAATGTTCACATTCTTCACGAACAATATTATCTTGAATGTTATTTTTGTCGATCGTTTTCCCGCCTGAATAAAAACATTCATCACGAAGCGTCTCTTTTAAATGTTCATATTTTCATGTGATCTTGATGCCGGAAAAAAAAATCCAAAAAAAACGAAAAAAATAAATTGCTTCCCCCGCTTCTTCCTGATTGGTTACTTCCCCATTAATCCTGCTCGTGTGTGTATATATCTATCTATTTCTATCTATTCTATCTATCTATCTATCTATCTATTATCTATTCTATCTATCTATCTATCTATCTATTACATCTTATAAATCATGAAAGTTAATCCCATGTGTCACTCCTAATTACATCTTAATAAGGATTGCTGAGGTGTAAATTACTCAGTTAATTACAATTATCACTAATTAATCCACGTTAGCATCTCTAATGTCTTTGAAGAAGAAAAAAAACACGCACTAGAATTCCCCATCGTTCTTCTACTACGCCCATCTCATGAACCCTAATTCATAAATATCTACCGACAACACAATTCAACCTACCTCCATTTTACCCTAATCATACATAAATAATTACTACGGAGTATCTATCCTCCCTGTATTCTCATCGAATTCGTTAGCCGAATACAAATAGATGGCGGAATTTATATCTCAAAAGATTTTGTTATTCGATCACAAACTGTTGTATGAATCAGACCGTCATTACAATCACAGAGTGTTGTATGAATCAGAAAATCGAGCGCCTTCGGAAGGTTTGATCATGTGAATCGCAGAAGGTTTTATCATGTTAATCGTGATAGATGATGTGAAAGGCGATCAACAGATTTGAGTGTGGATGAATCAAACAATTATGTGAAACCAATAATGTAAGTAACCATTTTTTTAAATATCAGATTTATGTGTATAGTTCTAAACCTGTACGGCTAATATCACTATAATTCTTTAGTTCTTCCAGCTATGGATCCGGTTACATTCACCTATACGCTCTTCATCTCACAATGGTCGATTCTTGGTTATAAAGGTACATTATTATATTGTATGTGATTCATTGAAAAAAAATTCATGTTTTATGAATATAAAACCTAGAATTCTTCAAAATCAATTGTGAAGATATATGTTTTCTGGTTATACAAATTCTGTGATCGATAGCAGGTGGTTCATGGAGTGCTCATCAAGTGTTTGATGAAATGCCTTAGTACGATTTTAGTTTTGTTGAATTTAAAATGAATTGTGAATCATTGGTAATCACTTCAATGATAAGTGGTAGTTATCGGTTTGATAGTCCTGTTTTGTTTAGCGTTTTGATGTGATTCACAATTTGAAATATTGTATGGTGGAGTTAACTGGAAGCTAATTGCAGTTGAAAATTTGAACAATCGTTACCGATCGCTTCATTGAAATGTTTGTTTGACTTTGTACAGATAAAGGTAGTGAATCTATTGGTGCAAGTGAGGGAAAAGATGGAAGTAAAATGGGAGTTATTGTAGTTTCCAGGTAGCCGCATTTGTTGCTACATTACATGATCCATCAATGTTTGAAGCAAGCATTCAATTTTCATTAAAAGTAGGATCTCAGCAAACTATATTTTAACTTTTATTTTTATTTGTTTCTATAAACCCTCAAATACACTTCATATGGAATTCAAATTTGTGTTCTTCATTGTCTTCTAATGGAACCAACAGCAGCTGCTGGAATTGTAATAATCAAAAGTTGTTCTTGATTTGTGAACTTGTGGAAGCATTCAACCTGCTGATCATTGAACTGATTATTTCAAGATTTTTGGTTTGTAAGTGTTTTATATATAAACCTTACTCTCTGACCGTTTGTTATGGTTTTGCTTTTTGTCATTTGAAATTTTGATTACAATTCATTTTAATATTAATGAAATTGATATACTTACTAAGTTTAATATGACAGAGAGAGGAAGTTTGATATTCATGATGGAAGTTTGGAAGGAACTTATAAAAGTTGGCAAACAAAGCTGCATCCAGATTTGGTTCACACAAAATTAGGGGTATGTGAAGCTTTTATTTTACAATTTTGTTTTTGATAAGTTAATAACTTCTTTTTTATTTTGATTATGACTAAATGACAAGGTTTTATCTTACAATTTTGTTTTTTGATCAGTTTACGTTCTGGTTGCTGTTGTTTAAATTATGCAGGAAGAAAGAGAGTATGCTGCTGAACAGTCTGCTAGGGTTATCGATGCTTATACTACACTACGAAAACCTTTGAAAAGAGCTATCTACATAGTAAGTACAGTAATAATTTTCAACCTTTTCATGTCTTGTAGACTTAATACAAGGTAATTTATCTTAAAGATAAATACTTTATAGGTCATTTGATGAAATTAATGTGTAGTATAAACTTCTGCAAATGTGATATACAGATAATGTATATGTTAAGTATGTAACTGAGATCACTTAACGTCATAAACACTTATGAGAAATATAACATAGCAGTGAGTGTATTGCTTATATGACGTGTGTATTGCTTATATGACGCGTGTATAGCGCATATGACGCTAATGGCTATTGCCCATTGATTATTATATACAATTAAGCATAGTCTACTGTGTATTTAGAACAAAGACTATTGCGCCTATGACTCATTGCCCAAAACATAAACAAAACTGTTTGAAAGTGTCGTGGCAAACTTACGTTGATGACCATTTCATGTGTGACATCGATGGAAGCAATCAGCATCTTTCCTCTGCCGCTATCTTTGGTACCGATGGTATTGTTTGGGCTAAGAGCTCTTCCTTTCCTCGGGTCTGTTTCTCTAATAAGGAAACTATAAGAAAAAGCCTTTTTTTAGAAATTAATATACATTTTCAATTTAACCGTACGTACATAACGCGACATATTGTTAACCCTGCATAAATTTAATGTTATTGTTATGCCCCTATACAGAATCATGTGCTCATTTCACGTTTTGATGTTCTGTAAGTTGGTTAATTTCAGCAGTTTATATGTTTGCTTAATAATATACATTGATTCGATATGTTTCATATGTTGCTTTTGTTCCTTAAAATATTTTTTTTGCGTGATTTAAACCCGAGGAGATCAATGCTATTATTAATGAATTCAATGATTCGGGTAATCTTGCCCCAACTGGTTTATTTATTGCTGGTGCAAAGTACATGGTGATCCAAGGTGAGCCATTAGCTGTTATTCGTGGAAAGAAGGTAATATTTACACACCATTCTCAAGTTTAATTCAGCGTTTTCAATATACGGTTTTTTATTTTATTTTTATTTATTTATTTTTTTTTTTTTTTGCAAAAGCCAGTTATTTCACGAATCTGATGATATTGTTAATTAAATGTATGGAATATGGTAAATTTACCTAACAAAGAACATCAAGAAATGGATCAAATAGGTTAAAACTCACCGGATTTGTTATATAAGTTTCTATACCATTTAAGTATTGAACCTGAGATTTAGGTAATCACAATTTTGTAACAACAATTTTGTGAAGTTTCATATGAATATCAATTGCCTTGCACATTTTGGCTTTCCTTAGGTTCTTATAAACCATTTAACTTATAAAACTGTTAAGAAGTTCTTGAATTTCAGTCTATGGTAAATTTTGTGAGCGGATGACGGTATGATTGGTTCAATAAAAAATAAATGTGTAAATCATTTAATCAAATCTTCCTTTTCTCCTTCTTAGACATGTAAGTTCAATATTTTATACATGTTTTTTTTATGTATAGCATAATTAGTACTCTGTTTTTGTGTGTGTATATATATGCATAAATGAATTTGAACACAACTAAGCTTATCCATCATGAGGTATGTGTATAAATTCTGTTAACTTTAAAGGTTATAAGTAAGATTTAGGTATTGTATTTTTTGGCCTATTTTTATATGGTATTACAATTACAATGTTTTGGACTTTCATAAACAAGATTATGTAACAATGTTAATTCTTATGAGATACGTTCTGGATGTATGTATGTTTTAGTATTGAGGTATATGTAAAAATGTTTATTAGTATCGGGTTATATTTATATACATTTTTTAAATATCTTAGTTGCTATGGTAAGTTAGATTTTTGTTTGATAAATGAGTAATTTTGATTTGACAGTAAACTCATAGTGAGCCTCTTAGAGGGGCAATTGCTCACTTTACCACTGATGCTAAAGAAAACAACTGTAACCTTAGACTATCGAGCTCCATAATTGGTTTCAAGAACTATGACCCACAAAAGGACAATCGTCTCAGTCGAAGGTTTGTATAATTGGAGATGCCCAACATGTTGAAGAGGTTTGTATAATTATTTCAACTTATCTATTAGCCTCATTAGAACTACATTATCGTCCATAAAAATCACAATACTTTGTGTAGATAAGATTATAACGCTTTGACTTGAATTCAACTATTTTGTTTAATTGCTTTTACTAAAATAGAAGTGTTCTTTATTATATACAATTTGGTTTTTCTTGATTTACAATGCTTTATGGAAAAACTGATGTGCTCGCAAGAAGTGTTAGGAAGGATATCCTTGTCCAACGGATTATCATAAACCTGATTATTTTTGATTATGTGATGTATGCTGATTTTTGGTCAGGTTTTTGGATTACAACAAAAAAGTGTAAGGATTTAGGTTACAAGATACCCAAAAATCAGGTGCAAATGAATTTAGGTGATGGTATTGATCAGCACCTAGGGTTGCATGCTGATGAATGCCTGCATTTTTTGGTTAATGTTGATACGTTGACTTTTAAAAGTCAACTGGTCACAATCTACATGCCTATAAATGACACTATGGTCGATAAAGTTTTGGGTTGGGATTTTACTACTGACACATTGAATAAAATAGTTGAAGATACAAATGTTGGCACAAGGAAGAGTAAATGTAGAAAGCATCATTTTATTTTGGGTATTTTAGTTCTTTCAATGCTTGGTATTATCTGTGTCACATGTAGTCTTTTTGTCATTAGCCACATACATAATCGGATGTGGTCTTGGGATGTTCAATTAATTTTCTCGTGTAGCTATGGTTGTAGTCATTTGGTTTGTGGTCATTATAGCTGTTGTTTGCAAGTGTTCTTAGAAGTTTCCGTATAATAGCTACATACATAATCGGATGTGGTCTTGGGATGTTCACTCATAATAGTACTTTTGACACTTTCCGTATAATAGCGTATTTCATATATAATTTTAAAAACCTCTATTGTTTGTGGAAGAGTCTCCGTGCAACGCACGAGCTCATAAATCTAGTATATATATATATAAATGTAATCATGTGAGAATGTTCTCATATATAACATTTGGTGAGAACAATTTCTAGCCACTAGTTTTTTGAAAACAAATAAAAGCCTTAAATTTAGGATTATACGGAGTAACAAATCAAATAGTTACAAATTTATGAAATACACACACACACACACACACACATATATATATATATATATATATATATATATATATATATATATATATATATATAAAAGTAAATTAACCCATAGGCCTGCACGAATGCACGATCTTTTCTCACTGAATTCTTTCTTCAAATTCCATAACTAAAAATAAATGGATACACGTATCTCTGCGTAGAATTAATATAAGCATCCATCCAATAAGAATTATTGATGCACCTTGTTCACACCTATAAATTAAATATTAATGCATATGTTAAATTGTTTATAGGTGCATCCAAATTCGTTATTATATGTACTTTGCATCCTTTCAACAAAAAGAAAAATATACTGGTAAGTTTTTGTCTACTTCATCCACCATGACCCGATACAACAACAACGATGCTTTGTATTGAATATTTGCATCGATATCATTTATAACGTTTATATATGTACGCATGTATTGTTAAATTGATGCAACCATTTGTATAAAACAAAAATTAATATTAATATTGTATGCACGTAAAAATGATTCGTGAAATATACTCCATTGACAGAAAACTAAGTGGAGAGAGAATGAGATTTTTAAGGGATAATAATAGATAAAAATACATATTTATTTTTAACTAATTTTGAGTAAGTTAAATTTGTGTGGTCAGGAATGGTTCTCACCAAATATATAAATAAGAACGTTCTCACATGAGTGTTAAAAAACGAAGAATTTTTTTTTTTTTTGCTTCCCCCGCTTCTCTCCGATTGGCTACTTCCTCATTGATCATGCCCCTATATATATATATATATATATATATATATATATATATATATATATATATAATAGTTTCTTTCTCCTCTAGTTTTCTATCTCCCGTCTATCTATTTTCTTTAGATAATTAACGTCTTACACCACTCTCTATCTTATACTTTCCCATCAACTTTAACACGTAAATTTATCTTAAAATACAATAATAAATATTTAATACACAAAAATAATACATTATCAAACACTAACTTTATATAAACGTTAATTTTATATAAACATTATTTTTTTGTATGAAAATTGATTTATATAAACATTATTTTTTTGTTGTTTTACGTAAATTATATAGAGTATTTTATATAAACATTAATGTTTTATACAAAACGTGATTTGTATAAACACTGATTTATATTTATATTTTAAATAATGCATTAAATAAATACTTAAAGCTATATCATACATTTTTGGCATGTATCAAGAAAACAAAATATATATATATATATATATATATATATATATATATATATATATATATATATATATATATATATATATATATATATATATATATATGCTAGGTTATTTGAGCATGTGCGTTGCACAGATGTGTGAAAAGTTGTGTAAAAATCTATTTTGAAGTTCATATTACTATATAATAGCGATACTAACAAATAGGAAAAATAGAAGAATTATTCAAGAGTCGTGGTGTTGAAATTGTGCGTTGCACAATAAGTAAAATAATCGTGCAAAATTAATTTATTTTTTTATACAATTATTATTTTGAGTATAAGAGCCCGTGTTGTTAAGAAATTTTGAATTATTTATGTTAAGTTACGTTAAGTTACGTCAACTAACGTCATCTAAATTAATTTATTTTTTTATACAATTATACTTTTGAGTATAAGAGCCCGTGATGTTGAGAAACTAACGTCAACTAACATTAAGTTACGTTAAGTTACGTCAACTAACGTTAAGTTACGTCAACTAACGTCAACTAACGTCCACTAATGTCCACTAACGTCAACTAACGTCAAGTTACGTTAAGTTACGTCAAGTTACGTCAAGTAACATCCACTAACGTCAACTAACGTTAAGTTACGTCAATTAACCTTAAGTTACGTTAAGTTACGTCAACTGATAATGCTAAAAACGAACATATATTTCATAGCATTATTCCTCAAGAAAGACAAGCTTTTAGTTGCAATTGTCCTATTTACAAGTGATATTCGTTTAAATAATAAAAGGTGAAGACAAAAGACAGATTCGACGAATTGAAGACGCAAACGACCAAAAAGCTCAAAAGTACAAAATACAATCAATGAGGTTCCAATTATTGATAAGAAACGTCTCAAAATTACAAGAGTACAAGATTCAAAACGCAAAGTACAAGATATTAAATTGTACGCAAGGACGTTCGAAAATCCAGAACCGGGACCAGAGTCAACTCTCAACGCTCGACGCAACGGACTAAAAATTACAAGTCAACTATGCACATAAATATAATATAATATATAATTAATTCTTAAAATTAATATATATATATTATATTATATTATAAAACCGTCGGCAGAAGAAAACAACCAAATGTGAGCCTCCCCAGCTGGCCATGCGATTGCATGGCCTGGAAGGCATAAATCCATGCGATCGCATGAGCCCCAGTTCCAGCCCACATGCCTATAAAAATCGAGCTTTGGTGCACCATTTATCCATCCTTTTTTCTCTTCATCATACGTAAAGTATATATATATATATATTTTAATTTTAATTTTAATTTTAATTTCTAATAATAAGGGTGTGTTAGCGAATGTTGTAAGGGTGTAATTCGAAATTCTGTCCGTGTAACGCTACGCTATTTTTAATCATTGTAAGTTATGTTCAACCTTTTTACATTAATGTCTCGTAGCTAAGTTATTATTATGCTTATTTAATCCAAAGTAATCATGATATTGGGCTAAAAATATTAAAATTGGGTAATTGAACTTTGTACCATAATTGGGGTTTGGACAAAAGAACGACACTTGTGGAAATTAGACTATGGGCTCTTAATGGGCTTTATATTTATTTAACTAAATGATAGTTTGTTAATGTTAATATAAAGATTTACAATTGGACGTCCCTATAAATAACCATATACACTCAATCGAACACGATGGGCGGGATATTTATATGTACGAATAATCGTTCATTTAACCGGACACGGGAATGGATTAATAGCCACTAGAATTATTAAAACAGGGATGAAATTATGTACAAGGACACTTGACATAATTGTTAACAAAGTATTAAAACCTTGGGTTACACTCAGTCGACATCCTGGTGTAATTATTAAACAAAGTAATAAAACCTTGTTACAGTTTAAGTCCCCAATTAGTTGGAATATTTGACTTCGGGTATAAGGATAATTTGACGAGGACACTCGCACTTTATATTTATGACTGATGGACTGTTATGGACAAAAACCAGACGGACATATTAAATAATCCAGGACAAAGGACAATTAACCCATGGGCATAAAACTAAAATCAACACGTCAAACATCATGATTACGGAAGTTTAAATAAGCATAATTCTTTTATTTCATATTTAATTTCCTTTATTTTATATTTAATTGCACTTCTAATTATCGCATTTTTATTTATTTTTATTTAATTGCACTTTTAATTATCGTACTTTTTAATTATCGCAAGTTTATTTTATCGCACTTTTATTTATCGCAATTTCATTATCGTTATTTACTTTACGCTTTAAATTAAGTCTTTTATTTATTTAATATTTTACATTTGGTTTTAACTGCGACTAAAGTTTTAAAATCGACAAACCGGTCATTAAACGGTAAAAACCCCCCTTTAAAATAATAATATTACTTATATATATTCGTATTTTTATAAATTAAACTAATATAGCGTTAAGCTTTGATTAAAAGATTTTTCCTGTGAAACGAACCGGACTTACTAAAAACTACACTACTGTACGATTAGGTACACTGCCTATAAGTGTTGTAGCAAGGTTTAAGTATATCCATTCTATAAATAAATAAATATCTTGTGTAAAATTGTATCGTATTTAATAGTATTTCCTGCTAAAATTTAAGCTATTTTATATACACCTCGCATAACATCAAGTATTTTTGGCGCCGCTGCCGGGGAACTTAAAAATTTAGCTTAAAAGCCGGAAGCGCAACGCTATATAAAAAAAAGATTTTTATTTTTAGTTTACTTTTATAAAAATACGTTTTTGTAAAAATACGTTTTAAAAATTCAAAAATATAAAAAGAAAAACAAAAATTTATATATTTTTAAGAGTTTGTTAAATATATAAGTTTTATAAAGTTTCTTTATTTTTATTTTTAGTATTTAAAAATATACATTTTATTTAAATATTGTGTTTTTTTTATAAAACATCAAAACAGCAAAACAGAAAAAAAAAATATAAAAGTTTACGGGCTACACTGTAGCAGCCCAACCCATCTGGCCCGATTTTCTACGTCATGCGATCGCATGAATATATAGCATACACTCCATGCGATCGTATGGAGTGATTTGACTCGTCTGAAACATAAGCTGTACGAAATTAGGGTTTATAATAATAATTATTATTAATTAATAACCCTAATTAGGTTATAATTATTTTATTATTTAGTTTAGTTTATTTATAATTTGTATTTTAAGTCTAAATTAGTTTTAATAATTTATAAAATTAATAGTTTTATAAAATAAATAATATAAAAATAATATTTTAATAAAAATTGTAATTTTTACAACTTTTTATATATTTTTATATTTTGTCCCTTTTTAATAGTTTTAGCGTAACTTTTGTATTTTTCGCTCGTATTTAGTTTTAATTCATAGTTTTTGCCATAGTTATTTTTATTTCTAGATTTTTAGGCCTTGCCGTAAAATCTCTTAAGTGCTTTTTCTTTAGACTAAGATTTAGGTGCTTTAGAATTTTGCGACGCCTTTTTAAGTTTTAGTTTCTTTTTAAGTTATTGCCATTTGGGATATAGTTTTACTTGTAAGCTTTAATATTTTTAGAAGCAACTTTTAATTTTTAGTTTTTAGTGCCTTTTTAAGTTTCAACGCGCTACTTTCTTATTTTTATTTTTCGACGCCTTTTACCTATGTATCAATTATCACTCCAATTAGTAATCTCAATTTGCGATTATAATTTTAAGTTAGTGATAGTAATAAGATTGGGTTAGTGAGTGTTTTTATAAGTCATTTCTTTTTATTTCTTATTTTCCGACGCCTTTTATTTTTCAACCCTTTTTCGACGCGCTCTTTTTCTTTCTTATTTCTCGCTATTCTAGTTTTTAGGACATAGATTTTTATTCTACTTCTTATCTAAATTTCTTAAAATTACGAAAATTTATTTTAAGTGGTTAAATTGATAGACGTCAAAATTTTCTGGTTCGTAGTAATAGTTGGATTTGTACGTGGACCGGGTTATTGGAGCCAAACAGTCCTCAATTATATTGAGACCAAACGAATCCTGCCCCTCTGCTGCATCTTTTGGCTATTCGAAACGTGGGCAAAATCAGAAAAGCCTATTAATTGGATAACTTTTATAATTTTTCTTTCCTTTTTAAAAACTAATAGGATATTCAGTGAATGCACCGAGCAAGACGTTCACCACCTTTTGTACGTTCACCACCTGTAACTAGATCAAGACATTTAGCAAATATTACCGCCGTTGATTTTTCTTTAGAATCATCATCCAGTCGACCAAGTACTCCAATTCAAATTTCCGATAATCCATTTTTTGAACCCGACCTCACAATTGAGAATCCGGAGAATATTCAGGGACGATTCATAGATCCTGAACCACTAAACTTTCCTCCGGAACCACCAATCATTCAAACAGAGATTGTTGAGGAACGAACCATTAAATCAGAATCCTCTAGTGATTCGGATTCAACAAATTCAATTATGGAGAATCTGGAACCTTTAAGTATGGAAGACCGAATGAGAGCTAAACGTACTGGCCAAGGTCACGCAATTACTCATCCAGACATTAATGCGCCAGATTAAGAAATCAAAGGACAAATTCTACACATGGTGACTAATCAATGCCAATTTAGTGGTGCGCCGAAGGAAGATCCAAATGAACATCTTCGTACCTTTAATAGGATCTGCACACTATTTAAAATCCGAGAAGTGGAGGATGAACAGATATATCTCATGTTATTTCCCTGGACTTTAAAGGGAGAAGCCAAAGATTGGTTGGAATCGTTACCTGAAGGGGCGATTGATACATGGGACGTTTTAGTTGAAAAATTTCTTAAACAATTCTTTCCGGCATCTAAAGCCGTAAGACTTCAAGGAAAAATTGTTATGTTCACACAGAAACCGAATGAAACTCTATATGAGGCGTGGACAAGATTTGGAAAGTTATTAAGAGGATGTCCGCAACATGGTTTAGACACCTATCAAATAGTACAAATATTCTACCCAGGATGCGACATCACTACAAGAAAAGACATAGATATAGCAGCTGGTGGTTCTATTATGAAGAAAACCGAAACTGATGCTTATAAAATTATTGATAACACTGCTTCCCACTCACATGAGTGGCACCAAGAAAAAGATATCGTTAGATCATCTAAAGCAGCTAGAGCCGATTCTAGCCATGACTTAGATTCCATTTCCGCAAAGATAGATGCTGTCGAGAGACGAATGGAAAAGATGACTAAGGATATTCACTCAATATGAATTAGTTGTGAGCAGTGTGGAGGACCACATTTGACAAAAGATTGTCTCAGTATTGAATTAACAATGGAACAAAGAGAGAATATTTCATACATAAACCAAAGGCCTGGAAATAATTATCAGAATAATTATCAACCGCCAAGACCAATCTACAATCAAAACCAGAATTATAATCGAAATATTCCATACAACAACCAAGAAGGTCCTAGAAATCAACAAGTATCCAACAATACTTACAATCAGCAAAGACCTAATTTTCAAAACAAACCACCACAAACCGATGATAAAAAGCCGAATTTAGAAGATATGATGACGAAGCTAGTTGAAACTCAAACGCAGTTTTTCACATCTCAAAAACAAACTAATGAACAAAATGCTCAAGCATTTAGAAATCAACAAGCTTCTATTCAAAACTTGGAACAAGAAGTAAGTAACCTAGCAAGGTTAATAGGTGAAAGAAAACCGGGAAGTTTACCTAGTGATACAAATGCTAACCCCCGGAATGAAACAGCTAAAGCCATTACCACAAGAAGTGGTACAACACTTAAACCACCTGAAATACCTGTAACTTCTGATGAAGCTATTCCTACTCCACAAGAACCACAACCTGATCAAGATAAGGAAAAAGAACCGGTAGTTGAAAAGGTTAATGAAGATAACACGGTTAAGGCTAAACCTTATGTTAAACCATACCAACCACCACTTCCTTACCCGAGTAAAATGAAGAAAGAGAAACTTGAAGCCGAGCAATCCAAATTCTTGGATATGTTTAAACAGATAAATGTAAATCTTCCTTTCATTGATGTGATTTCAGGAATGCCTAGATATGCTAAATTCTTGAAAGATCTAATCATAAATAGAAAGAAAATGGAAGAACTCTCGGCCGTTACTATGAATGCTAATTGTTCAGCAGTGCTGTTGAATAAGATACCAGAAAAATTATCTGATCCAGGAAGTTTCACAATTCCATGTTTTCTGGGTAGTCTTAGTTCAATAGAAGCATTGGCAGACTTAGGTGCTAGTATAAATTTAATGCCGTATTCATTATACACTAAACTAGACCTTGGAGAATTGAAACCAACAAGAATAAGCATACAGCTAGCCGATCGATCAATAAAATATCCTAGAGGGATAATGGAGAACATGCTGGTTAAAGTTGGTACTTTAGTATTTCCAGTAGATTTTGTTGTTCTGGACATGGAAGAAGATTCTCAAGTTCCTCTCATATTAGGAAGACCATTCTTAAACACGGCTAAAGCAATGATAGACGTGTTTGGTAAGAAATTGACCCTAAGTATAGAGGACGAGAGTGTTACCTTTACAGTTGATAGAGCAATGCAACAACCGCAATCTGCAGATGATACATGTTATTATATTCAAACTATAGATTCACATGCAGAATTGTTAGAAGAATTTCCAGAATTATAAGGAACAGGAGAATGTTCTTTAGGAGAAGGAACTGAACCAATTGATGAAGTTGAAATGTTAGCTACACTTATAGCTAATGGATATGAACCAACAACAGAAGAAATTCAAATGCTAAAAGAAGAAGACAGATATCGATATAAATCATCGATAGAAGAACCACCGAAATTAGAGTTAAAGCCACTTCCAAACCATTTGGAATACGCTTATTTACATGGTGAATCTGAATTACCTTTAATAATATCGTCTTCTCTTACTGAAAATGAGAAATCACAACTCATTTCTGTGTTGAAAGCTCATAAACCAGCCATTGCATGGAAGATTCATGATATCAAAGGAATAAGTCCTTCGTATTGCACACATAAAATCCTTATGGAAGAAGGTCATAAAACGTATGTGCAACGCCAACGAAGACTAAATCCGAATATGCAAGATGTAGTTAAAAAAGAAATTATTAAACTGCTAGACGCAGGTCTAATTTATCCAATTTCTGATAGTCCATGGGTAAGCCCAGTTCAATGCGTGCCTAAGAAGGGTGGCATGACTGTAATTACAAATGAAAAAAATGAGCTTATTCCTACTATGACTGTAACAGGATGGCGTGTGTGTATTGATTATAGAAAATTAAATGACGCCACCAGAAAAGATCACTTTCCCTTACCTTTCATTGATCAAATGTTGGAAAGGCTAGCCGAAAATAGTTACTATTGTTTTCTTGATGGATTTTCCGGATATTTTCAAATTCCAATAGCACCCGAAGATCAAGAGAAAACCACGTTCACGTACCCTTATGGTACTTTTGCTTACAAACGCATGCCATTTGGACTTTGCAACGCCCCTGCAACCTTTCAAAGGTGTATGATGGCGATTTTTCATGACATGATAGAAGGATGCATGGAAGTTTTCATGGATGACTTTTCAGTCTTCGGTGATACATTTGAATCATGTCTAGTTAATCTTGAACGAATGCTTATTAGATGCGAACAATCAAATCTAGTACTTAATTGGGAGAAATGCCATTTCATGGTTAAAGAAGGCATCGTTCTTGGTCATAAAATTTCAAAAGAAGGAATTGAAGTGGATAGAGCTAAAGTAGATGTAATTGCTAAACTTCCACATCCCACCAATGTTAGAGGAGTTAGGAGTTTTCTAGGGCATGCCGGTTTTTACCGACGTTTCATAAAAGATTTTTCTAAAATTGCCACTCCTATGAATAAACTCCTAGAAAAGGATGCTCCATTCATCTTTTCAGATGAATGTATCAAATATTTTAATATTCTTAAAGAGAAACTCACTAATGCGCCGATCATGATAACACCAAATTGGAATCTGCCGTTTGAACTAATGTGCGATGCAAGTGATTTTGCAATGGGAGCCGTTTTAGGACAAAGGATTGAAAAACGATTTCAACCTATATATTATGCTAGTAAGATGTTACAAGGAGCACAAACGAACTATACAACTACTGAAAAAGAACTCCTTGCTATTGTCTTTGCTTTTGACAAATTTCGTTCATATCTCGTTCTAGCAAAAACGGTGGTCTATACCGACCATTCTGCTCTTAGATACCTATTTTTGAAACAAGATGCCAAACCAAGATTAATCCGTTGGATCTTACTCTTACAAGAGTTCGATATTGAAATCCGAGATAAAAGAGGAGCAGAAAATCTCGCCGCTGATCATCTTTCTCGTCTTGAAAATCCTGAATTAGAAGTTCTAAATGAATCGGCCATACAAAACAACTTTCCTGATGAATATCTATTGAAGATAGATTATAATGAAATTCCATGGTTTGCAGACTATGCAAACTATTTAGTATGTGGATTCCTTGAAAAAGGATTATCGTACCAAAAACGAAAGAAATTCTTCAGTGATATAAAACACTATTTTTGGGAAGATCCACATCTGTTTAAAAGTTGTCCAGATGGAATAATACGCCGATGTGTATTTGGAGATGAAGCTAGTAAGATTTTAAACCATTGTCACACAGGACCAACAGGAGGGCATTATGGGCCTCAACTAACAGCAAGAAAAGTTTATGAAGCTGGATTCTATTGGCCTACAATTTACAAAGACGCACACCTTCTTTGCAAATCCTGTGATGCTTGTCAAAGGGCCGAAAAAATAAGTCAACGTGATGAAATGCCACAAAATGTCATTCAAGTATGCGAAGTATTTGACATTTGGGGTATTGACTTTATGGGTCCATTTCCAAAATCTCATAAAAATCTCTATATTCTCGTAGCCATTGATTATGTATCTAAATGGGCGGAAGCTCAAGCTCTCCCAACTAACGATGCACGAGTTGTAGTCAACTTTTTAAAACATCTTTTTGCAAGGTTTGGAACACCGAAAGCTTTAATAAGTGATCGGGGTACTCATTTTTGTAATAATCAACTTGAGAAAGTTCTTAAAAGATATGGAGTAACTCATAAAATCTCCACCGCATATCATCCACAAACAAGTGGACAAGTTGAAAATACCAACCGAGCTTTAAAACGTATTCTAGAGAAAACCGTAGGATCAAATCCGAAGGAATGGTCCATTAAATTGGAGGATGCACTCTGGGCTTTTAGAACAGCCTACAAAACTCCAATTGGAACCACACCTTTTAGACTTGTTTATGGAAAAGCATGTCATCTTCCAGTAGAAATTGAACACAAAGCATTTTGGGCTTTGAAGACATGTAATCTTGATATACATGAAGCTGGACGTCTACGATTAAGTCAACTAAACGAATTAGAAGAATTAAGACATGAAGCATACGAAAATTCGTTAATCTATAAAGAAAGAACGAAGAAATGGCATGATAAAAGAATCAGAAGTTTAAAAGAATTTAAAGAAGGAGACAGAGTTCTTCTTTTCAATTCACGATTCAAGCTATTTCCTGGAAAATTGAAATCAAGATGGTCTGGACCATTCATAGTCAAAAGAGTTTTCCCATACGGAACGATAGAATTAATAAATTCAAATGGGATTGAATTTAAAGTTAATGGTCACAGAGTTAAACACTACATAGATAGTCCGATGGAATTCGACAATGAAGTTAATCACAATTTCGATACCACAGCTAACTAAGTGTGGGGAGAATCAAGTCTTTAAAGGATAATATGTATTTCTGTTAGAGTTAGATTTTCTGTTTTCGTGTAGTTCTCGAAAATGGAACCCGAATGGTCTTTCCCTAGCAGACCCTAAAGAACTAGTCTTCTCCCCCCATTCTGAATTTTTATTTTTTTTAGGAAATGAAGACTGCCTGTGAACTAAACCATGGTCTAATGCTACACGCTTTGATCACTAAACGTAATAATGACACACTTCCGAGTGAAATAGTATCAGTAATCAGAGAAAGATTGGATGGAGTAAGAAAACAATCCAGATGCGAAGATAATAAGTTACAATTTGGTAAAGGAAAATCAAAATCCGCAGCGAAAAGAAGAGCACGACACCTTGAAAGATGTCACAAATGCGGAAAATGGTCACATGGAGGTAAATGTTCAAATAATCAAACCTATTCAAATACCGAATTTGTTACTTTATGCAGAGACGGACCGTTCATATGTTTAGAAGAAAAAACACTGAATGCTCGAGGTTACGCCTATGTAGCCATGGAAAACTAATTAAACCGACTATCTTATAAATGGGATAGATCATATAACTAAAGAATACTATCTCACAGGTAAGTCTGTACAGTTTTTTTTTATTTTTTTATTTTTAACCTTTTGATAATAAATGCTAATTTGTTCGCTATAAAGTATTAAATTGGTATTGAATAAAATTAGGTTTGGCGACCGAAATTATTGATATCATTCAAAAATTTATTACATCACTGCGAAATTTAACGTTTATTCTTAAGGTATAAATATCTTTAATCAATCAACCTAAAATATTTCAAAAATTCGTCATGAGTTAAATTAGGTCATGGAACCGAAATTACTTTACCGAAAAGAGGGGCGCATATTTTTGATAATATTTGATTGATTAAAGTGGGATAAAAAGCCAAAAAGATTTTTAACTTTATTTTTACCATGTTTTTAAAATTAATATATAAATCTTAAATTAATATTGTAAACTTTGTAAAAACAATATATTTAAAATTGTAAATATTTGAAAAATATAATATAAGTTTGGTGTGATTTTATAATATGAATTTTTAAATTAAGTTTGGTGTGAATTTTTAATTTTTAAATAAGAATTTTTAATTTTATGCATTTCAAATTTTAAGTTTGGTGTAAATTTTTAATATTAATTTTGAATTTTATGTATTTTTATTTTAAGTTTGGTGTGAATTTAAAAATAAAAATTTACTTTATCTCATTAAGTTAAAAATATGATTTTTAAAATTCGTCGTAAGTTGAAGACTAGGTCATTGAACCGAAATTGCTTTACCCGAGGGAGGGACGAGAACTTTTATTATCATTATTTTTAATGTTATTGAATTAAAGTATGCCAAAAACATTAAAAAAAAACCTAAAAATCTTAGCTTTTAAAACAATCGCTACAAAAAGACAAATTTTAAAATTTTGTCAAAGGACGGACTAGGACATCGATCCGAAACGACCTCGTCCTAAATAACAAGGGAAACAAAATTTTAAAATTAATTACTTAATTGTTTTAATTAGTATAAGATATATAAAAAAAAAAACTGAAAGTACTGTAGCCGGCACCCCATGCGATCGCATGGGGTTTGTACTTGGAACCCATGCGATCGCATGGGGACCAAATGCAGGCCAGAAACAAATAGCTCAGAGAGCTGAGTTCTTCACACCACAACACACAAACATACGAAAATACTCCCAAATCACCTCTAAAATTCGCCATTTTTCACCGTAATTCGTCATTTTTCTTGCTCTAATCATGCCCAGATTCTCATTCTTGAGCAAAATGGTAAAAATTACACCCCTAAACTCTATAAATTCCTAGTTTTTGTGATAATTACCAATTTTTTACCTAATGCAATTTTGTTAATTTTTAGTGTAATTAGTGTTAAATTGTTGGTATTTTATGCATGTATAACCTAGATTGATGCTATTTAACATGATTTGAAGCCAAAAACTTCAAAATTTTTAGAAATCTAGGGTTTGTGTTCTTGAGCAATTTGGGACTTTTTGATATAAACAGGTTATGGCCAATTTTTATCATGAATTATTGCTAAATTGAGTAGTGTAACATGTTTATGTAGTTAAATGATCCAAACATTGATCCTAAACATGATTTTTAGAGATTAAAGTGGACTTTTTAAATCCAAAATTCATGAACTTGATTAATTTGATGTAATTGTCATTTGAGACTTGTTTAATTATTAGTAATGACTATTTTGACATGTTATTTGAGTTAAAAGCTTATAAACTTTGTATACATTTTCATATGTGCTTATTTGAAAAGTATAGAATTGTGAAAAATTGTGAAAAATTGTGAAAAATTGTGAAAATGTGTATAAGTTTAATTTTGATTTAACATGTTATAGTGATTGTTTTAAGTTGTTATTTTGCTAACACTAATGCATATTTGGATGCACAAATTTTGTGTTTAATGTGTTTTGCAGAAAGCCGATACTGGAGGTTCAGGAGCATCATCATCTAGACGACCAGCACCAGCACCAGAACCAGAACCAACAATGCAACACGAACAAGAACCACAACAGGAACAACAACAACAGCCTGATCAGCACATACCTTATTATGATCCGGTACAGTTTGTTGATGAATTCATAGTATTCCCAATGAGGCCGCCAGTAGAATTTCCAACGATTCCTGAGCACACTCTGCATCCTAATCTGAGATTTGATAGGAGATGGAGAGATTATGAGACATATCAAAGGAACAAATTTAAATTGGTAACAAAAAATGTAGAGGTGCTAAGGGTAATCGATTGGGCCCCTTTGGAAACGGTCCATCTAGCTGACCGTGTTAGACAGCTTTTAGTTCAAAGGTATGGCAGTTCTTCTTTTACAGATTGAGAACGTCTTTTCACCATTCGTAGACCTGTATATAAGGAATGGTGTGTTGAGTTGATGAGTACTGTATCACTTGATACAAATATAGTTAGAATAGATGATAGAAGATTTCTTAGGTTTATCCTTGGCGGTAGGATGTACAGAATGTCCATGCTGGACATGGCCAGGGCCTTACAGATATATACTCCTGGTGAGTTGCTATTACCCGATTGTACAAACTTGATTCATTATGGTGAACGGGTAGATAGTAACTTTGACGCTGACGCCATTTGGAGGCGTATGTCACATTTTGATGTTTTTACACGAGCAGGAGGACACTCCTATACACATATTGACAGAGCCGAGCTTCGTATTATTCATAGATTTTTGGCTAACTCGATTACACAGAGAGGTCATAATAAAGAAAAAATTACCTTACATGATTTATTCTACCTAAAGTGTATTCGGGATCCTAGAAGCTTTGTCAATATCCCTTACTGTGTTGCTTTTTATTTATCTAAAATGGTAGAGGGAATGCAGGACGGGAGTATAATAGGAGGAGGTATTTTTGTTACTCTCATTGGAGAGTATTTAGGTGTTGATAGAAACCAAGGGGGTCCATTACAGCTTTGTAGAGAACAGGTTGAGCCCTTAGGATTGAAAGTTTATGTGGGTGCTAAGGTATTGAAAAGTAGACGTAACCAGGCAGTACCCTATGAGGGATCTCATCCTCAGGTAGAGAGAGGCTCAGACGAGGAAATGGAGGAGGCGGAAGACATTAGGGATGTCTTTCGAGATGCTATTCTTGACGTCCACGTTCGTATAGATGAGGAAGCAATGACGAACGTGGCCAGACATAGTATGTATGAGTAGTGGAACTCCGAGCGAGTATACGAGGATTATAGGCGACGCCAACACGATAGCTGGTTAGTTCATCAGCACCAAATCATGAGCCAGCTATCATATCAGGTACCAAATAACTATGTATCTACTCGACCTGCTCATTTTCCGCCACACAGCCCCGATATCCGACCACCCTTTAACCGGTATTACTATAACCAAGCCTATCAAAACACCTATAACCAACAATGGAACCCACCTGACGAGATGAACTGGAACCCATATCCAGACTGATTTAGTTCCATTTGGTTATTTATATGATTTTTATGTTTTTATCTTTTACTTATTCATGTTTAAACTTATGTTACTTGAATATACTTATGTAATCTTTATCATTTTTATTATTATTGTGTACTAATATTTCACATTTAGGATTTGAAAGTGGGATATTAAGTCCCATTTCAAATTGCCATGCATGTTTATATTTGTATGTATGTATATGGTAAATTGTACAAAACAGGGTAAAACAGCGCATTTTCAAAGACTGGCATTAAGTTCAGCAAAAGCTACTAATTTTGACGACAAGATAAATGTGATGTAACAACAGACGGAATGGACAAATGATATGTACCATTTATCATTCAGCAAACAAACGCTAGTATGTTTGGAAACTTTGGTAAAATTTAATCATTTCTACGCTAATCACCCTCAATAATTTAAATTGTTACTGATTTCTTGCAAATGAGGGCATTGCAAGATCTTAAGTGTGGGAAGGGGTTAAGTTCTTTTAGATTTTAAAATTTTTATCTTAAACACTTGGTTACCATTAAAAATACTAGTAAGGTAGTAGTTGTATTAGAATCTAGTGCTCTCTGATGATAAAGAACAGCCCTAGTCTTATATACTGACTACCCAATTCTAGTAAAATTTTTCAAAATTTTCAATTAAATGAACTTAAAATCATGTTTATACATATTTATGAACGATAAAACTAGGTGTTAACACCGAAATTATTGTTACCTCAGAAAGGACATAAATTGAGAAACAAACCAAAATGTTAAAATTCATTTAAAATGGAATAAAGGACAATAAAAAGAAAAATAAAAGCCAAGTGTGGGAAAAATTACCAAGTTATCTTAAACATATGTCACATATTTCTGTAACAAATAACTGAAAATACTTTTGCTTTGGACTAAACTAAACTATTTTACCCGATGAAAGAAAAGAATAGATGGATCTACACGATGAATCAATTCCATCATTAAAAGGAAGTAAAGTCTTCCGAAAAAGAAACGCGCTTCTTGATTTAGGTCATGAAGTTGTCGTCCAGACCAGCTGTAGGTTGACGAAAAACCTAGAAAAGTCATCACTAAAATCAGCAGGAAATCCACGGACCTCAGCATAAAACAGGGTCGCCAAGTGGTCAGATTTATCCTAACCATGAGAAGGATTTATCTCATACAATGGGGGGCACCGTGCAAATTAGCTTGATAAGACTAATAAATCAGATCCCCAGAAAGGATAATCTCCTTAAAAGATCAAAAATCAGCTTTTAAGCCTGATATTACTCAATCCTAGAGATTGACCTTAAAGATTGAGAATTCAAACTCATGGAATTCAATGATATCTAAACTCGAGCTTGAACGAGAAAATATTTTGATCAAATTAAAAACCGATTTGTTTTCTGAAAACCCATTTTCAATGCGTTCATTACCATTGAACGTAAAATCCTAGGAATTCACCTGGAATTCATTAGGTCATCTGAACCAAATCGGGTGTCAACCGTAAGAACGGTGGTTGCATAGCATGGTTAAATACAGGACCTTATGCCATATCGACAAATTATAAGGGTGAGTTTTACTATTGCTCCTACAAAGGATAGTAATTGCGTCCGACACGTTATATACCATAATTAAAATCATGTCAGGGGACATTGCCTTAACAGTTGCTTGTTCAACGCTTTTCTTTACAACCGGATGGTAGTTTACCGAAAGGTAATATACAGAGCAAGTATACTGGATGTGTTGCTTTCCTAATACAAGGTTAGCAAGTGGGTGACACAAAATCACAAGTTTTGAGCTAAAATTTTCAAATCTGAAACCCACCAAACCCACAAAAATATTTTGCAAACACCGGTGAAGGGTTATTCCGGAAAACTTATCTAGGGTAAAAACTAGATTTAATTTTCAAAAGATCAAATGTTTTCATAAAGATCCAATTTCCTTAATGGATCTAAATTTTATAGTCATGTGGGACTGTAAACCACATCGTTACTACCATTGTTTATACCGCCGTAAATAAATCACTGATGTACAAAGTGTGAAGAATAAAGAAGTGATTCTAGTATTTCAAAACTATATTGCTTGAGGACAAGCAACGCTCAAGTGTGGGAATATTTGATAATGCTAAAAACGAACATATATTTCATAGCATTATTCCTCAAGAAAGACAAGCTTTTAGTTGCAATTGTCCTATTTACAAGTGATATTCGTTTAAATAATAAAAGGTGAAGACAAAAGACAGATTCGACGAATTGAAGACGCAAATGACCAAAAAGCTCAAAAGTACAAAATACAATCAATGAGGTTCCAATTATTGATAAGAAACGTCTCAAAATTACAAGAATACAATATTCAAAACGCAAAGTACAAGATATTAAATTGTACGCAAGGACGTTCGAAAATCTGGAACCAGGACCAGAGTCAACTCTCAACGCTCGACGCAACGGACTAAAAATTACAAGTCAACTATGCACATATATATAATATAATATATAATTAATTCTTAAAATTAATATATATATTATATTATATTATAAAACCTTCGGCAGAAGAAAACAACCAAATGTGAGCCTCCCCAGCTGGCCATGCGATCGCATGGCCTGGAAGGCATAAATCCATGCGATCGCATGAGCCCCAGTTCCAGCCCACATGCCTATAAAAATCGAGCTTTGGTGCACCATTTATCCATCCTTTTTCTCTTCATCATACGTAAAGTATATATATATATATTTTAATTTTAATTTTAATTTCTAATAATAAGGGTGTGTTAGCGAATGTTGTAAGGGTGTAAGTCGAAATTCTGTCCGTGTAACGCTACGCTATTTTTAATCATTGTAAGTTATGTTCAACCTTTTTACATTAATGTCTCGTAGCTAAGTTATTATTATGCTTATTTAATCCAAAGTAATCATGATATTGGGCTAAAAATATTAAAATTGGGTAATTGGGCTTTGTACCATAATTGAGGTTTGGACAAAAGAACGACACTTGTGGAAATTAGACTATGGGCTATTAATGGGCTTTATATTTGTTTAACTAAATGATAGTTTGTTAATGTTAATATAAAGATTTACAATTGGACGTCCCTATAAATAACCATATACACTCAATCGGACACGATGGGCGGGATATTTATATGTACGAATAATTATTCATTTAACCGGACACGGGAATGGATTAATAGCCACTAGAATTATTAAAACAGGGGTGAAATTATGTACAAAGACACTTGGCATAATTGTTAACAAAGTATTAAAACCTTGGGTTACACTCAGTCGACATCCTGGTGTAATTATTAAATAAAGTAATAAAACCTTGTTACAGTTTAAGTCCCCAATTAGTTGGAATATTTGACTTCGGGTATAAGGATAATTTGACGAGGACACTCGCACTTTATATTTATGACTGATGGACTGTTATGGATAAAAACCAGACGGACATATTAAATAATCCAGGACAAAGGACAATTAACCCATGGGCATAAAACTAAAATCAACACGTCAAACATCATGATTACGAAAGTTTAAATAAGCATAATTCTTTTATTTCATATTTAATTTTCTTTATTTTATATTTAATTGCACTTCTAATTATCGCATTTTTATTTATTGTTATTTAATTGCACTTTTAATTATCGTACTTTTTAATTATCGCAAGTTTATTTTATCGCACTTTTATTTATCGCAATTTCATTATCGTTATTTACTTTACGCTTTAAATTAAGTCTTTTATTTATTTAATATTTTACATTTGGTTTTAACTGCGACTAAAGTTTTAAAATCGACAAACCGGTCATTAAACGGTAAAAACCCCCCTTTAAAATAATAATATTACTTATATATATATTCGTATTTTTATAAATTAAACTAATATAGCGTTAAGCTTTGATTAAAAGATTTTCCCTGTGGAACGAACCGGACTTACTAAAAACTACACTACTGTACGATTAGGTACACTGCCTATAAGTGTTGTAGCAAGGTTTAAGTATATCCATTCTATAAATAAATAAATATCTTGTGTAAAATTGTATCGTATTTAATAGTATTTCCTGCTAAAATTTAAGCTGTTTTATATACAACTCGCATAACATCATCAACTAACGTTAATTAACGTCAACTAACGTTAAGTTACGTTAACTAACGTCGACTAACGTTAAGTTACGTCCACTAACGTCAACTAAAATTAAGTTACGTTAAGTTACGTCAACTAACGTCAACTAACGTCCACTAACGTTAAGTGTAACACCCCAGCTTAACATGACCACAATATTGTCCGCTTTGCCCGCAGGCGCACGGCTTTTTCTTGGCGACCACACACGAGAAGCACTTTCCCAGGAGGTCACCCATCCTGGTAGTGCTCTCGCCCGAGCACGCTTAACCACAACGTACTCGCACTTCTACTCTGCCTGTGATCCCAAAACGCGTTGTTGTCATTTAAGCGTGAGTATTATCTTATAATCCCATGATCACTCATGTTCGTGGGCGATGTGGGATTTGCCTAGGGTGTTACATTCACCCCCCCTTAGGGACTCATCGTCCTCGATGAGGTTTGCCCCACCACCCCCAACGGCACATGAGTGGCTCTGATACCATTTGTAACACCCCAGCTTAACATGACCACAATATTGTCCGCTTTGCCCGCAGGCGCACGGCTTTTTCTTGGCGACCACACACGAGAAGCACTTTCCCAGGAGGTCACCCATCCTGGTAGTGCTCTCGCCCGAGCACGCTTAACCACAACGTACTCGCACTTCTACTCAGCCTGTGATCCCAAAACGCGTTGTTGTCATTTAAGCGTGAGTATTATCTTATAATCCCATGATCACTCATGTTCGTGGGCGATGTGGGATTTGCCTAGGGTGTTACATTAAGTTACGTTAAGTAACGTTAATTAACGTTCACTAACGTCAACTAACATTAAGTTGCGTCAACTGACGTTAATTAACGTCAACTAACGTTAAGTTACGTCAACTAACGTTAATTAATGTCAACTAACGCCAACTAACGTCAACAAATGCTAATTAACATCCACTAACGTCAACTAACATTAACTAACGTTAGCTAACGTTAAGTGTAACACCCCAGCTTAACATGACCACAATATTGTCCGCTTTGCCCGCAGGCGCATGGCTTTTTCTTGGCGACCACACACGATAAGCACTTTCCCAGGAGGTCACCCATCCTGATAGTGCTCTCGCCCAAGCACGCTTAACCATAACGTACTCGCACTTTTACTCAGCCTGTGATCCCAAAACGCGTTGTGTCATTTAAGCGTGGGTATTACCTTATAATCCCATGATCACTCATGTATGTGGGCGATGTGGGATTTGCCTAGGGTGTTACATTCACCCCCCCTCAGGGACTCATCGTCCTCGATGAGGTTTGCCCCACCACCCCCAACGGCACATGAGTGGCTCTGATACCATTCTGTAACACCCCAGCTTAACATGACCACAATATTGTTCGCTTTGCCCGCAGGCGCACGGCTTTTTCTTGGCGACCACACACAATAAGCACTTTCCCAGAAGGTCACCCATCCTGATAGTGCTCTCGCCCAAGCACGCTTAACCATAACGTACTCGCACTTTTACTCAGCCTGTGATCCCAAAACGCGTTGTGCCATTTAAGCGTGGGTATTACCTTATAATCCCATGATCACTCATGTATGTGGGCGATGTGGGATTTGCCTAGGGTGTTACATTAAGTTACGTCAACTAACGTTAACTTACGTTAAGTTACGCCAACTAACGTCACCTAACGTTAATTAACGTCCACTAACGCCAACTAACATCCAGTAACGTTAGCTACGTTAAGTTACGTTAACTTACGTCAACTAACGTTAACTTACGTTAAGTTACGTCAACTAACGTTAATTAACGTTGACTAACGTCAAATAACATCCACTAACGTCCACTAATGTCCACTAACACTAATTAACGTCAACTAATGTTAATTAACGTCAACTAACGTCAACTAACGTTAACTAACGTTAAGTTACGTCAAGTTACGTCAACTAACGTGAACTAACGTTAAGTTACGTCAACTAACGTTAAGTTATGTCAACTAACGTTAATTAACGTCAACTAACGTTAAGTTACGTCCACTAACGTCAACTAACGTCCACTAACGTCAACCAACGTCAACTAACGTTAAGTTACGTCAACTAACGTTAAGTTACGTTAAGTTACGTCAACTAACGTTAAGGTACGTCAACTAACGTTAATTAACGTCAACTAACACTAATGTCAACTAACGTTAATTAACATCTACTAACGTCTACTAACGTCAACTAATGTTAAGTTTCGTTAACTAACGTTAATTAACGTCAACTAAAGTCAACTAACGTTAATTAACGTCAACTAACGTTAAGTCACGTTATTTAACGTCAACCAACGTCAACTAACGTCCACTAACGTCAACTAACGTTAATTAACGTCAACTAACGTTAAGTTACGTTAACTAACGTTAATTAACGTCAACTAACTTCCACTAACGTTAAGTTACGTCAACTAACGTCAACTAACGTTAAGTTACGTTAAGTTACGTCAACTAACGTTAAGTTCTAACGACCCGTCCTAATCCATCTGGACGAATACATTATATTTGGTTACATCGCGAGGTATTTGACCTCTATATGATACATTTTACAAACATTGCATTCGTTTTTGAAAAGACAATCTTTCATTACATCGAAAGTTGACGGCATGCATACTATTTCATAATATATCCAACTATAATTGACATAGTAATAATCTTGATGAACTCAACGAATCGAATGCAACGTCTTTTGAAATATGTCATGAATGACTCCAAGTAATATATCTAATATGAGCAAATGCACAGCGGAAGATTTCTTTCATACCTGAGAATAAACATGCTTTAAAGTGTCAACCAAAAGGTTGGTGTAACAACCCTGGATTTTCCAACGTTTATTTATTAATAATTGTTATTATTAATACGTGTGATAAAACGAATGTATGTTATTACATTTACATGTTGTCATGATTGCCCGGACTTGACTTTAATTGCCCGAAACGTCTTTGTGACACACGAAACTTTCACGAATAATATTTTCAGGTATTATTTATGTTCATGATTAATTTTTATTAATCATTTTATTTAACTAAAGTTGTTAGTTAGTTACTTGGCTTTTAATTGGATAAACTTGTTAACTACATACATACTTGGGCTTTTAATTGAATTTGGGCCTTTATTAGTATTAGTGGACTTTAGAAGCCCACCCTACATCTTAATGGACTTCATTAGCCCATGTCTTTCACATGTAAGTATCATTTAGGTTGCAACTAGTTAGTTTATGTCATTAAGAATCTAGTTACACCATGTTTCCATGCAAATGCCATCCATTAACCAACTTTAAAGAGCTTTGCATGCTAGTGACCAACAAACCTTTCCCTTCTCCTCTTTTTTTTCTGCTGGCCGTGGCCTATGGGTGCCCAAGGAGTGGTTTTTGTTTCAAACTTTGCTTACTTCTTTCACTAGTTCACTTGTATTCCTCTCATTCAAAACACACACTTAATTCTCTCAACTTTTTCTCTCTCTTTTCTCTTTAGTTCTTGTAAGTAACTTGAAGCTTTTCTTCCTTTCTTTTTCCTTGTAAAACCGTGACCATACACACACCCATAATCATCATCATTTGCTTGTTGATACTTGTTCATGTTTGTTAATTAATTACTTGTTGTTGTTTACTTACTATTTTCTAAGAAGCAAAATTGTTAGTTTGATTCTTCATCTAACTTGTTCTTACAAGGTATACAAGAACATAAAGTTTCTAGCTTATGTTCTTCATTTATTATTTCAAAAGTTTGTAAGTTCATGTGTTGAATTCATACTTGTAGTTCTTGAAGTAAACTTAAAGTTTATTTTTCTTAAAGATCAAACTTTGGTTTGAATCTTTAAAGTATGCAACCCATGAACTCATTTACTTGTTTACTTAGCTTATTTATTTCATTTACTTGCACTTTAATTTCATGATTTATGTTCTTGTTGGTCAAGTGTTACTAGTTAACATTGATCTCATTAATCTTGAACTAAAAGTTAACTTTAAAAGTTCAAGAACATGTAAGTAAGTTTCTTTAATTATAACTTGGTACACTTATGTTAGATCTAGACTTTTGAGTCTTGGATCTTCAAGATCAAACTAAAGAACTATGTTCTACAACTCAAGATCTTGATTTCATGAGTTTACTTTCAAGTTTGTAACTTATTATTAGTTTTAAAGTTCATATGTGTGTTAGATCTAAGACTTTGATGTAACCTTGGTTCATCAAACTTCATATAACTCTTAAGTGAGTTGTGCTTCATGTCTTAGACTTACACTTGGGTTATGATGGTCAAACCTTGGTAAAAATGATGCAAACACATCAATGAGTTGTACACTTGAAGCTATATGCATCAAGGATGAGAACCGTGATAAGCATCGAGCACCAAGACCACCGGAACCCACTATTTTTCTGCTTACTGTCTTCTGCCTACTGTTTTGCTGTTTCTGTAACAGATCATTAAACCTGGGCTACTGTAACCTTGATTTTCAGATAGCTCTTTTCGAGTATATAACTTTTCATTTAAGACTCGTCTTCATCCGAGTTACGGTTTAGGATTTATGGCCCTCCGATCGTCACTATGTCCTTTTAACGTTGTGCAGAAATTTCTGACCTACTCGCACTTAAACCATCACCACGGTTAAACGAAGACGATTTTGCTTCTGTAAATTTTACCACACTTAAAGGACTCATATACGGAGCCATGGCCACTGGTCTCACCTTAATTCAGTAAGGGTAGAGGCCGTGGTGACTGATCGATGTCAGCTTTTGTTTTAAACTACTTTCATAAACGAAACCTACTTTACGCCTTTTGCTTGATGATGAGTGATGATGACCCTTAAGACCTTATTTACATACTTTTAAAACTATTCGGATGATTTACTGACTTAGTACTATTTGACTTAGGTTGAGGACCCATTTGGACAACCTTCATTACTTGCTTACTTTCCGAGTCATACTTTACCGCTACTTTATCATTGTGAGTTATAGCATTCCCTTTTTACTTTAATTTATTTTGGGAACTGAGAATACATGCGCATTTTACGTTTTACATACTAGGCACGAGTACTTAAACTTTATATGTGTGGGTTATACAACGGCATAAACATTCCCTTTAGCTCGGTAACGTTTAATCATTGGTTTTTGAACCGTGAACGCGAATCTTAGATATGGATCCATAGGGTTTGACATCCCCACTCGGGCTAGTAGCGCTAGCATTTAACGGGTGTTTAATACTTCGTATACATACGCACTTGCCAAGTGTACTTTCAGGGGGTATAAACGTTAAGTTAGTTACCAAGTGCCCACGGTTAACATATACTTTATCATACTGTTTTGAAACGCTCTTTGTAGCACTGAAATCTCATGGCCTACCTTACATACTGTTATACTTAAACTATAGTTCACCAACCTTTGTGCTGACGTTTTAAGCATATTTTTCTCAGGTGCTTAAGGTTATTTGCTTCCGCTGTCGTGCTAGTCTTGCCGTAGACACCCGCTGCTCTAGTGTTATAACCGCATGAACTGTTTATCTTGCATTCAATCTTTAATACATTTGAAACTATGTTTGTAATGACCTAAGGGTCACATACATTTATTCATGCTTGCTATTCATAGAAGCATACTGTTGGTGTAAAACATTTGATGTCGGTTATGACGTCACCTTTTTATCGTGAATGCAACTTCTTTTATTACAACATATAGTACTTAACCTTGTAATGATCCTGCTGTTGATGATTCGTACACGATGGTTTTGTACGGGGCATCACATTTGGTTTCAGAGCATTGGTTGTAGGGAATTAGGTTGCATTAGTGAGTCTAAGACCGACCCTAGTAGGATTCACTAATAGGACTAATCTACAACCTGCTAGTTTACTTGTTTCCGCTGAACTTGCTGCATGCTGCTGCTTACTTTTACTGCTATATGTCGTATGCTACTACATGATTTCACTACTGTATGATATTACTTGCTTTCGATTGCATGCTACTTCTGTACGATTCATTATTATTGCCATGCTACTTATTGTTATACATGATTTAAACTATTGGCCTAATACGTGCTTGCTTTATGACTTACTGACATAGAAAATTTATTTTTCCTTGTTCAGATGTCGGATGTTCCACCTGCTATCGTTTTGGGCAGTTTAGACTCATCAGCCACCCCACCTGCTGCTGCTGCCGACACACCAATCCCGCTACCCACGAGTGACCCCGGCGCTTCATCTTCCGGGACTAGCAGCCAGGCGCCTGCCCCAGTGGCTACTATTGACGGACACGTGGACCCTACAGAGATTCCAGCTCCGTCTTCTCCCGGACCCTCGGAGCCACAGCCCCGTATCGGTGGTGTTGTGATTCCCGCGGAGTTCGGGGAAGGGCCATTCCGTAACCATATGCGCATGCCGTGTCGACGCACTCCTAATGGACGTTTAGTGCCGATTCCGCCAGGCAGATACAGACAGATGATGGCCGCCCACAGATGGCCAGTTCAGCCACCAGTGCCACCACCACATGATTCGGATGACTCCTCATCCGCCGATTCTTCATCAGATGACTCTTCCTCAGACGAATCCAGTGATGATGAGGACCCTGCCGATATACCTATTCAGCCACCCTCCACCCCGCCGAAGAAGCGGTATCGCTTCGACGGTACCATCATTCTGGGGATCAACGGAGGCCGTGCTTTCACTGACGCATTTGGTCAGCGTCGTAGGGTTACTGCTCGTAAGCGGCTTGTGCCGTACCCTGTCGACCCACAAGTGCGTAAGACACCCCGTTACGTACTGACTATTTCTGGAGCCGGAACGTCTGCACCCCGTTTCGTGCGGTCTGCACCACCCGCACCACCGGCACCACCCGCACCACCTGCACCACCAGCACCACCTGCCCCACCATCTCCCACTATCGAGGAATTGACAAGGGAGGTGGGAATCCTCCGAGCTCGGGTTACTGAGCTCGAGGAGCAGTTGGCTCAGGTTTTAGACATCCTACACCCACCTTCACCGTAGGACCTTTTGTATTAGATTTCATGATGTAATCTAGTTGTAGTTTCATATTTCACTTATGTATTGTACGAATCTATCATGATGTATGAAACTTATTATTAATGAATGGAAACTTTGTGATGTTACTTTTTTCACAAGTGTTCTATTTACGTTACTGTATGGTGTTTTGCGGTACTTGTATCAACTTGCGTTACTTAATTAACATGTGTTGTGCCGTTTACATGTTGGTTGTTATATACTATATTATTATATATTGAATGCTGGATTTTGACTTGAGTCAAAATGTTTGTATAGAACACTATGGCTAACGGTAGATCCACACCTACTGCTGCTCAAATTGAAGAGATGATCCAAGAACATGTAGCCGCAGCCATTGTGGAAATGCAACCCCAAGCTCCACCGCCACCTCCACCACCACCTGTTATTCAACCCATTCGAAATGGATGTACTTACAAGGAATTCCAGAGCTGTAAACCACATAATTTCAGCGGCACTGAGGGACCGGTTGGTCTCACCAGATGGTTCGAGAAACTTGAATCAGTATTCCGAGTTAGCAACTGTTCGGAGGACAACAAAACCAAATTTGCTTCTTGCACGCTATCTGACGGCGCGCTCACATGGTGGAACACAATGGCACAGGCACACGGCATTGATGAGGCGTATGCTACGCCATGGGAGGAATTTAAGTGTGCCATGATTGAGGAGTATTGTCCGAGAACCGAAATCCAAAAGATGGAAATGGAATTCATGCAGTTAAAGGCCGTTAGGAACGACCTTGATGGTTACAACAGGAGATTTTTGGAACTAGCCCTGATGTGTCTGACAATGGTCACCCCAGAATTCAAGCGTATGGAGAGATACTTTTGGGGACTCCCTAAGTCCATCAAGGGTAATGTTACCTCATCCAAACCACCAAATGTTCCCAAAGCAATGCGCATGGCGCATACTTTAATGAATCAAATAACCATTGATGAACCGGATAAAACTAAGTCTGAAGCGGGTACTAGTGAGAAGCGCAAATGGGATAACCACAACAACAACAACAACAATAACAACAACAGGGGAAGAAACTATGATCAAAACCCTGCGAAACGACATGAGGGTTTTAGGGGAAACAACAATGGTGGAAACCCCAATCCGAACACCAACACGAACCCGAACTACAAGGGAACCCTACCTCAATGTAAGAGGTGTTACAAACACCACACTGGGTATTGCAATGTTGTCTGCGAGAAGTGCCAACAGTCTGGGCATATCGGAAAGGACTGCAAGGTCACCACTTTGAATGGAAATCCGAACACCAACGGGCCGAAGAAGTGTTATGAATGCGGGCAGACGGGCCATTTTAGAAATGCGTGTCCAAATAAGCGAAAAGATGGCGGACCACCGCGTGCTAGAGCTTTCAACGTTAATGCAAGGGACGCCCGAGAAAACCCCGACTTGGTGACAGGTATATTCAAAATCAACAATCTTTTAGCTTCTGTCTTGTTTGATACTGGTGCGGATAGAAGTTATGTATGTAGACATTTTTGCGATAAGATTAATTGGTCGTTAGTCCCGTTAAAAGAAAGTATGCTTGTCGAGGTCGCTAACGGTAAACTTGAAAAAGTTGACCACATTAGTCGAGGAGCTATTATCAACATAGCTGGTGCAGATTTCGAAATTGATTTGATACCCATCAAATTGGGAAGTTTTGACGTGATCGTCGGTATGGATTGGTTGAGCAAGATAAGGGCCGATATTATTTGTGGAGATAAAGCACTTCGCATACCACAAGGAGATGGCGAACCACTGGTTATCTATGGAGAGAGATGTACCTCGAAGTTGAACCTCATTAGTTGCGTGAAAGCGCAAAAGATTATGAAGAAGGGACGTTTTGCTGTCCTAGCACATGTGAAAGCGGTAGAAACTGAGGTGAAGAGCGTGAATGACGTTCGAATTGTGAACGAATTTTCTGATGTCTTCCCAGAGGAATTGCCTGGATTACCGCCGCCGAGAGCAGTAGAGTTTCAGATCGACTTAGTGCCAGGAGCTGCACCTGTAGCACGCGCACCTTATAGACTCGCACCTTCCGAGATGCAAGAATTACAAAGCCAACTACAAGAACTACTTGATCGAGGATTTATCCAACCAAGTTTCTCGCCTTGGGGCGCACCTGTGTTGTTTGTGAAAAAGAAGGATGGATCCTTCCGTATGTGTATTGACTACCGTGAACTCAACAAATTGACTATCAAGAATCGGTATCCTCTTCCATGAATTGACGATCTTTTTGATCAACTACAAGGATCGAGCGTCTACTCAAAGATCGATTTGCGATCCGGTTATCACCAGTTGAGGGTGATGGAAAGTGACGTGATGAAAACTGCATTCAGGACCCGTTATGGTCATTATGAGTTTCTCGTGATGTCATTAGGATTAACCAATGCACCTGCCGTGTTCATGGATCTCATGAATTGTGTCTGCAAGCCGTACTTGGATAAGTTTGTTATCGTCTTCATAGATGATATCCTCATCTACTCTAAGAGCGAAGAAGAGCATGAGCAACACCTCCGACTAGTGCTTGAACTCTTGAGACAAGAGCAACTTTACGCCAAATTCTCCAAGTGTGAATTTTGGCTGAAGGAAGTCCAATTTCTGGGTCATGTTGTGAGCGACCAGGGTATCAAAGTTGACCCCGCCAAGATTGAAGCCATCAGCAAGTGGGAGACCTCCACTACTCTGACGCATATTCGCCAATTCCTAGGTCTCGCAGGTTATTATCGAAGGTCTATCGAAGGATTTTCTCTGATTGCGCGTCCTTTGACCGCGCTGACTCACAAAGGGAAGAAGTTCATTTGGGAACCCACACACGAATCAGCGTTCCAAACTTTGAAGAAGAAGTTAACCACCGCACCTATCTTATCTCTTCCCGAAGGCAGTGACGACTTTTTCGTTTATTGCGATGCATCGAAAAGTGGTTTTGGTTGTGTACTGATGCAACGATCAAAAGTTATTGCCTATGCCTCCCGCCAATTGAAGATTCACGAGCGGAACTACACTACTCACGATCTTGAACTTGGAGCCATTGTCTTTGCGCTTAAATTGTGGAGACACTATTTGTATGGAACTAAGAGCACTATTTTCACCGATCACAAGAGTCTCCAGCACATCTTTAATCAGAAGCAACTGAATATGAGACAGCGTCGATGGATCGAGATGCTCAACGACTACGATTGTGAACTTCGTTATCATCCTGGCAAGGCCAATGTTGTAGCTGACGCTTTGAGCCGAAAGGAGAGGATGGCACCTCTTCGTGTTAGGGCTCTGAACATCACCATCCATTCGAACCTCAACAGTCAGATCAGAGTAGCTCAAGATGAGGCTCTCAAGAAGGAGAATATAACTCATGAACATTTGAACATACTTGTCTCTCGATTCGAGGTTAGGGAGTCTGGACTCCGACGTTATGCCAGAAGAATTTGGGTACCTTATTATGGAGATCTATGGAACCTTATACTTGATGAAGCACACAAGTCGAGATATTCGATTCACCCTGGAGCGGGCAAGATGTACCACGACCTTAAAGAACAGTATTGGTGGCCGAATCTTAAGAAGGACGTTGCGACTTATGTTGGTAAGTGTTTGACTTTCTCGAAGGTTAAAGCCGAGCATCAGAGACCTTCTGGGTTGCTTCAACAACCAGAAATCCCACAATGGAAGTGGGAATGGATCACAATGGATTTCATCACCAAGCTACCAAAGACGGTGGGCGGATACGATACCATCTGGGTTATCGTTGACCGTCTTACCAAATCTGCACACTTCTTGGCTATGAAGGAAATGGATACGATGGAGAGACTTTCTCAATTATACATCAAAGAGGTTGTATCTCATCATGGTGTACCTTTATCGATCATCTCGGATCGCGATCCCCGTTTTGCTTCCAGATTTTGGCGTTCTTTGCAAGAAGCCATGGGAACCCGTCTCGACATGAGTACTGCATATCACCAACAGACCGATGGGCAAAGTGAATGAACGATTCAGACCTTGGAAGACATGTTGCGTGCATGTGTCATTAATTTTGGAAAGGCCTGGGAAAGGCATTTGCCATTAGCCGAATTCTAGTACAACAACAGTTATCACTCAAGCATTAATGCTGCACCTTTTGAAGCGTTGTATGGTCACAAGTGCCGATCTCCTATTTGTTGGGCCGAAGTAGGCGAAAAGCAAATCACTGGACCCGAGGTAGTCCAAGAAACAACGGAGAAGATTGCTCAGATTCAAGCTAGACTTAAGACTGCCCGTGATCGCCAAAAGAGTTATACCGATCTTAAACGTAAAGACTTTGAATTCAACGTTGGTGATCATGTAATGTTGAAGGTTGCACCTTGGAAAGGTGTGATTCGCTTTGGAAAACGTGGAAAGTTGAACCCACGATACATTGGTCCTTTTAAAATCTTGGAACGTGTTGGACCTGTTGCTTACCGATTGGATCTACCAGCACAATTGAGCTCAGTTCATCCTACCTTCCACGTGTCAAACTTGAAGAAGTGTCTTGCTGCACCTGAACTCATCATACCACTTGAAGAACTTACAATTGATGACAAACTCCACTTCGTGGAAGAACCTGTTGAAATTATGGATCGTGAGATCAAGACTTTGAAACGCAACAAGATTCCGATCATCCGAGTACGATGGAATGCCAAACGAGGACCTGAGTTTACTTGGGAGCGAGAGGATCAAATCATGCAGAAGTATTCTCACCTTTTCCCGACTCCTCCATCTACCTCAGCTTAAATTTCGGGACGAAATTTTCTTTAACAGGTGGGTAATGTAACAACCCTGGATTTTCCAACGTTTATTTATTAATAATTGTTATTATTAATACGTGTGATAAAACGAATGTATGTTATTACATTTACATGTTGCCATGATTGCCCGAACTTGACTTTAATTGCCCGAAACGTCTTTGTGACACACGAAACTTTCACGAATAATATTTTCAGGTATTATTTACGTTCATGATTAAGTTTTATTAATCATTTTATTTAACTAAAGTTGTTAGTTAGTTACTTGGGCTTTTAATTGGATAAACTTGTTAACTACATACATACTTGGGCTTTTAATTGAATTTGGGCCTTTATTAGTATTAGTGGACTTTAGAAGCCCACCCTACATCTTAATGGACTTCATTAGCCCATGTCTTTCACATGTAAGTATCATTTAGGTTGCAACTAGTTAGTTTAAGTCATTAAGAATCTAGTTACACCATGTTTCCATGCAAATGCCATCCATTAACCAACTTTAAAGAGCTTTGCATGCTAGTGACCAACAAACCTTTCCCTTTTCCTCTTTTTTTTTCTGCTGGCCGTGGCCTATGGGTGCCCAAGGAGTGGTTTTTGTTTCAAACTTTGCTTACTTCTTTCACTAGTTCACTTGTATTCCTCTCATTCAAAACACACACTTAATTCTCTCAACTTTTTTTCTCTCTTTTCTCTTTAGTTCTTGTAAGTAACTTGAAGCTTTTCTTCCTTTCTTTTTCCTTGCAAAACCGTGACCATACACACACCCATAATCATCATCATTTGCTTGTTGATACTTGTTCATGTTTGTTAATTAATTACTTGTTGTTGTTTACTTACTATTTTCTAAGAAGCAAACTTGTTAGTTTGATTCTTCATCTAACTTGTTCTTACAAGGCATACAAGAACATAAAGTTTCTAGCTTATGTTCTTCATTTATTATTTCAAAAGTTTGTAAGTTCATGTGTTGAATTCATACTTGTAGTTCTTGAAGTAAACTTAAAGTTTACTTTTCTTAAAGATCAAACTTTGGTTTGAATCTTTAAAGTATGCAACCCATGAACTCATTTACTTGTTTACTTAGCTTATTTATTTCATTTACTTGCACTTTAATTTCATGATTTATGTTCTTGTTGGTCAAGTGTTACTAGTTAACATTGATCTCATTAATCTTGAACTAAAAGTTAACTTTAAAAGTTCAAGAACATGTAAGTAAGTTTCTTTAATTATAACTTGGTACGCTTATGTTAGATCTAGACTTTTGAGTGTTGGATCTTCAAGATCAAACTAAAGAACTTTGTTCTACAACTCAAGATCTTGATTTCATGAGTTTACTTTCAAGTTTGTAACTTATTATTAGTTTTAAAGTTCATATGTGTGTTAGATCTAAGACTTTGATGTAACCTTGGTTCATCAAACTTCATACAACTCTTAAGTGAGTTGTGTTTCATGTCTTAGACTTACACTTGGGTTATGATGGTCAAACCTTGGTGAAAATGATGCAAACACATCAACGAGTTATACACTTGAAGCTATATGCATCAAGGATGAGAACCGTGATAAGCATCAAGCACCAAGACCACCGGAACCCACTATTTTTCTGCTTACTGTCTTCTGCCTACTGTTTTGCTGTTTCTGTAACAGACCAGTAAACCTGGGCTACTGTAACCTTGATTTTCAGATAGCTATTTTTGAGTAGATAACTTTTCATTTAAGACTCGTCTTCATCCGAGTTACGGTTTAGGATTTATGGCCCTCCGATCGTCACTATGTCCTTTTAACGTTGTGCAGAAATTTCTGACCTACTCGCACTTAAACCGTCACCACGGTTAAACGAAGACGATTTTGCTTCTGTAAATTTTACCACACTTAAAGGACTCATATACGGAGCCATGGCCACTGGTCTCACCTTAATGCAGTAAGGGTAGAGGCCATGGTGACTGGTCGAAGTCAGCTTTTGTTTTAAACTACTTTCATAAACGAAACCTACTTTACGCCTTTTGCTTGATGATGAGTGATGATGACCCTTAAGACCTTATTTACATACTTTTAAAACTATTCGGACGATTTACTGACTTAGTACTATTTGACTTAGGTTGAGGACCCGTTTGGACAACCTTCATTACTTGCTTACTTTCCGAGTCATACTTTACCGCTACTTTATCATTGTGAGTTATAGCATTCCCTTTTTACTTTAATTTATTTTGGGAACTGAGAATACATGCGCATTTTACGTTTTACATACTAGGCACGAGTACTTAAACTTTATATGTGTGGGTTATACAACGGCATAAACATTCCCTTTAGCTCGGTAACGTTTAATCATTGGTTTTTGAACCGTGAACGCGAATCTTAGATATGGATCCATAGGGTTTGACATCCCCACTTGGGCTAGTAGCGCTAGCATTTAATGGGTGTTTAATACTTCGTATACATACGCACTTGCCAAGTGTACTTTCAGGGGGTATAAACGTTAAGTTAGTTACCAAGTGCCCACGGTTAACATATACTTTATCATACTGTTTTGAAACGCTCTTTATAGCACTGAAATCTCCTGGCCTACCTTACATACTGTTATACTTAAACTATAGCTCACCGAATGGGACTTTTCAAGGTCCACAGATCTATCTTTAGGATTCGCATCAATCGGGGGCCATTTCCCTAAATTCTTAGGTTACCAGACTTGAAGGGCGATATTCGGTTTAATAATCCAACCATAGAATGTAATTTTAAGTACTTGTGTCTATTTCGTAAAACATTTATAAAAGCAGCGCATGTATTCTCAGTCCCAAAATTATATATAGCAAAAGTATTTAAAAAGGGAGCAAATGAAACTCACCTCATGTATTTTGTAGTAAAAATACATATGTCTATATTGAACAATGCAGGGTTGGCCTCGGATTCACGAACCTATATCAAGTATATATATTAACACATATAATCGTAATCAAATAAGTATATACATTATTATTAATGATATACTTTTTATATTATTAACTTATATATTTTTCATTATTTTATTAAATGTATTTATTTTGTATGAAAAAGTATTAATATAATTAAGTTATGTATGTTATATATATATATATATATATATATATATATATATATATATATATATATATATATATATATATATATATATATATATATATATATATATATATATATATATATATATCATTTGTTTGTTAAAACTAGTAATTGTAATAATACTAAATAATATTAGTAGTGATAAAGGTAATAATAATGATAATAATAATAATGTTATTATTCATAATACTTTATAATAATAATGTTAATGTTAATAACACTAGTACTTTGTAATAATATTAATAATAATAATAATAATAATAATAATAATAATAATAATAATAATACTTATAATTTCAGTTCCAATATTAATATTAATGATATTAATATTTGTTTGTGTTATTTTTATGATAACAATAATAATAATAATCATTTTCACAATAATAACCATAGTACACATATTATTATTACTAATAATAATAATAATAATAATAATAATAATAATAATCATAATCATAGTAATATTAATATTATTTATACTAATAACAATGATAATTTTATAATCTTAATCATAATACAACAACAACAACAACAACAATAATAATAATAATAATAATAATAATAATAATAATAATAATAATAATAATAATAATAATAATAATAATAATAATAATAATAATAATAATAATAATAATAATAATAATAATAATAATAATATAATAATAATAATAATAATAATAATAATAATAATAATAATAATTTTAATTATAATAGAAATGATAATAAAAATATGTATACCCTCTTAATTGATTTTCTGAAGAAAAAAAATGCTCCGAGCGAGACTCGAACCCGTGACCTCTCGAAACTCGCTAACACTCTTCACCACCCCTCTGTTTCTTTCTTTCTGAATTAATATGGTTTGGAATAAATATAACTCGTATAAATGAAGTCTCCTTCTTCTTCACTTTGGTTAACCATCGAACATAATTAAATCCCAATCATCAAATAATTGTTTGGTTCAGTTGCCAAACTTGAAAATACTAATTTATAATCGTGATTAGAATTTAATAGAATCAAAATAAGAGGAATTAATATGGAAATAACTGAGAACATGTTCCTGAACGAAAACGAAAACTCAAATCCAAACTCAAATTCTAAATCGTTTTTAGATAAAATTTATAACATGAAAGAGGTAGTAAAACATTCATATAATTTATCTGTAACCTCAATTGGATTCAATACGTTGATTTGAACTCGAATTTTATTATGAACAAAATTGTTGACTTTTTATAACAAACTTTGACTCTTCAAATTCGAATTCGATTTGGTGAATTAAGACCTGAGAATTTGAAGAAAGACTCACCACATGATTTAGAAATCTTCTGCATTTATGGATTTTGGAATGGAATTCGAATTTGTGCTTTTGGTTTAAAGGTATATCGAACAATAGACAAAGGAAGCTGTAACTTTTTGTTTTTCTGTTTTCTATCAGACATTACACTTGTGGGAGTTTTTAATTGATAAAGAGGATAGGGATAACAGATAAATTCCTAATAGACACAGAAGGTCGATTCTTATTTAGCAGAACATGTCGACAGAATATAATGGAGCCAGTAAGAAACAATTAAAAAAAATAAAGTTATACTATGATGGTTACTGTTTTTTTTTTTGGAACTGTCTGTGAATTGGTTCTACTGATATGTCGATTATTTAGACAATTTAAATAGAACAAATATCACTTGAAACAGAATACCTATTTATCTGTATTCATATAAGGAGTATATATATATATATATATATATATATATATATATATATATATATATATATATATATATATGAAGTGTATCTGTGTTTATATATATACACGAAATATTTCTGTATTTATAGATATATTATATTAAGTTCTATATCATAAATTATTGATATATATTTATTATTAGAATCCATTCATATTATTAATTTTGATAAGAATACTAATAATAATAATAGAATTAATAATAATAATAATAATAGTGTTAATCATAATTTTATTAAAATTTATACTAAAAATAAAAATAATGATAAATACACTTATTAGTAAAAATATCAGAAGTGATATTATTAATAATAATTTTAATAAGTTTTATTGCTTTTATGATAATAATAATAATAATAACATTAGTATGTGATAATAATGAATCTTGATAATTTAAATGATAATTTTAATAATTTTAATGATTTTAAAATTAGTAATAATACTGAAAATATAATAAATTACATGTTTCTATAGTAACATTAATATTACTTATTCTTATCAAATTTTCATATATTTATACATATTTTATATCAAAACTAATAGTACAATTATTAATGTTAATATTAATAGTTATAATGATAGTAATTAACATTGTTAATATAATATTTATGTTTTAACTTGTAATTACTTTTAATGTTATGTAATCATACAATTAATATTTAATATTTATACATCGATGTTCGTGAATCGTCGAGCACAGTCGAGGGTCAAATGATATTATGAATATGGTTTACAAAATTTGTTACTCAACATTACAAACTTTGCTCATCGTGTCGAAATTAAATAAGAGTTAAGTTTAAATTTGGTCGGAAATTCCCGAGTCGTCACAGTTCCTACCCGTTAAAGAATTTTCGTCCCGAAATTTTAGTGTGGTGGTCATGGTTAACAATAAGAATGTCTTTATGACGAATATGAATTGTTGAATTGAGTTTTTATTATCATTGAGTAATATGGATAAAACAATTCGATTATTTGAAGCGTACGAATGAAGTTATCACAAAATATTTAGATAAGATAATAGATATTCGTCTTTATTTTTGACGTAGTCACGTTTGAATTTAGAAAATAAGATGTGTCTTAACTTTTGATGTTGTCTTGTTTGAATTCCGGAATTCAAGGGATTTAAGAAATCTTCAAAATCTAATTAAGATCTGATCTTTCGGCGAATAAAGAAATTAAGATCTCTTTAATTAAATGCAGTCATCTGCTTCGATTGCTTTGTCTGATATCCTCACTATAAATTTACCCTTTCCGTTCCATTAGTTTTCACCACTTCAGTAATTTCTTTCCTAATTCACATTTCCAAAGAGTTTGAAAATTCTTAATCCAGTTCTAATCCTTGTACTTATCCTGACTATCGTATCTGTCATCCTTCTTTTCTAACTTTCACCAGAAGAATCTGTTCACTTCTACTATTACCTTGGGGTGATACTATTCGTAATTATACCGTGTCTTTATATTGCTATTCGTATTAATATTCACAGTTTGTAACCTCCGTGTTGTTATTGGGCTTTATATCTTCCCTTATACTTCGAAATCCTTGCTTCTGTTTTCTATAATCATTGTCATCCCAAGTTAATACTCCCCCCCTATTTGCTGCGATTTATACTCCAATTTCTATTCGGAGCTTTTGTCCCTTCGTTTCTTTTTCTTGCGATTGGGCATCTCTTGTAATCGTCCAGAATTCGTAGATATAAGTTTCAGAATGAACATTGTTAATGTCCTAAGAAAGAAACGGTAATAGCACAATTTGACTTGTCAAATTACCAGAATTCAAGGAAAGATAGGACTATCAAGAAAAATATGTTCTTGATATGTTTATAGATTAGATAGAATGTAAGAGTCGTGTAACATGGCACATGATGACGTTATGATCTGTGAATCATCACATTCCATTTAGAAACTCAGCATGACTTACTGTAATATAATCACGTTGATCAAGTGTCATTATATTATACTAACTCATGCATCAGTTCCCAACATTACTTCAATAACATTCATATTTTAAGCTTGAAAGTTTACAGAATATAGAAACTAACAGTTTCTATATGATGTAACACTGATAGCACGAAGAGATTAATGATTTCAGATAAGAATAGTTATAAAAATATCTTCAGAAATATGGAGGATATTTATAATGAAAGATACGATGATATCTTGGAATTTCTAATATCGAAGGATGATGAAGGAAATTTGTCCGCAAGAGTTTGGAGTCAGAAGCAAGGCATTCGCTAAAGATTTCATCAGAAACAGAATCAACAGGATTCTTAATGTACAAGTTTAGTCCTTGTGATTTGTTCAGAGACTCCTTCTTAGTTTGCTCAATCAGTTTTCCATTACAAGTTTTCCATTGAGTGTTTCCAACACTCCATTCTTTATCATCAAACTTTTGACTGTTAAGGCAGTCTTCAGTTTTCACTGCTTCATCAGCTTTTTCAACATTCAGAGTATTGATTCGTTGATTGGGTGCTTTTCATAAATTCAGAATTGAAGTTTGTAAATCCAAGAGGTAGAAGTTATATATAGATATATATTTATACATATATAATTATTGTCGTAGAATCGCTGAGAAATTCGAGATTATCGATTGATGCCTCCCAGTATTTGATAGGGCAATCACCGTCACAAATACTGATGAGTACATAATAGGGTTTTAATGAACAGATATAATGGTTCTTCGGAGAGACTTAAGCTAATGAGTAATGAAGTTGCTGGAAAGTTTACTGCTAATGTGGTGGGATATAAAGGGTTCCCCGGTAATGACGACGAAAGGCGAACTTATATAACAAGGTTATACTAGAGTTTATTCGAATGAAAAGTTGAATTTGATTTGCTGAAGCAGTGACAAATTTGACTACATTGGAAAGGTATTGTGAAGTGATTTTCGGAAATAAAAACGCCAAAGGAGCTAGCACAAATATGTTTTAAATGCTCACTCAGGTTCCGAGTGTTTGCAGGTGCATAAGTATATGCATCAATCTTTTCTTTCGTAGATGGAGTGCGGTTGGTTTATTCTCTCGATTGAGGTGTTTTCAAAAATCATGAAAGGTTTGAATGCAGATTGTAATCGTCAAGATACAAATGAGGTTTAAGATGAAATCAAGTGGCAAACTTGAAGAAATGTTTAGTTTCATATGTTATAATCAATATTTTAATTCATTTTAATTGTCCAATGATATTAGTCCATAGTCGATAGTCCACAGTTAACAGTCCAATAATTCATATATAGTTTAATATATAATATTCGAATTTAATTAATACGTATCGTGACCCGTGTACATATCTCAGACTCGATCACAACTCAAACTACATATATTATTTGAAAATCAACCTCAACCCTGTATAGAGAACTCGATCATTACTGCATATAGAGTGTCTATGGTGATTCCAAATAATATATATAGATGTGTCAATATGATATGTCAAAACCTTGTATACATGTCCCGATATTTAAAGTGCATAAAAATAATTACAGAAATTAAATGACGATAAATAAAGTGCGTAAAATAAATAACAGAAATTAAATGACAATAAATAAAGTTGCGAGAATTAAAATTGCGATAAATAAAATGCGATAAATAAATTGCGATACGGAATTATCAGTTAGCTAGGAACAGTTAGCTAGGAACAGTTAGCGTGGATTCTTAACAAAATTTCTCATAGTTAATTTGTTTGTTTCTAACAAATTTTATTTTGTCCAATGTTTTCTTCATTATACCACTTGTTGGATTCTGATAAATCAAAATTCAAATATGAAATTGAATGAAAATGATTATTCTGCGGTGAACGGATACGTATATCGGTGGTTGTAAGTAGGATAGTAAATGACTGTTGAATCAGATTCGAAGAATGTACAGTTTAACTTATTAATGTGAAATTTAAATATTCTTCGGGTATTACCAACCCGTTAAAATATTTTCACCAATAACAGTTTGTACGAGAGAATTTTTAATTACAATCTTTATGAAAAAATATATATACCTATATATTTCCTACAGATGTAATCATGGATTTAATGAGTCAATATGATATTAAACTCATTTGATTTACCGTTAGAATAAGAATATATAATCTCTAAAACATTAGAGGTTACATAATCGCCATGTCGAACGAAGATAAATGATGTAGAACGTCATGTAGAACGATGATTATACTCGAAGTACAGAATGAGATGTTGAGACATGGATTATTGATGATACTGGTGCTGTTACTGATGGTACTGTTGGTGTCGGTGATGTTGCTGAAGCTGGTATGTTTTGCACCATATTTTTCAAGGCTACAACTCGGGCGCGAAGCTCATTGACTTCTTCTATTATATCGGGATGATTGTCGGTTCGGACGAGCGGATAAATAAAATCTAGAATTTGATGTAGTATATAATCGTGACGAGATACTCTGGAAATGAGAGAGAAAATAGTGTTTTGGATAGGCTCGCCGGTAAGTGCTTCAGGTTCTTCATCAAGAGGTGAATTCGGTTGGTGAAAAGGATCGCCTTCTTCGCGTCTCCATTGATTAAGTAGACTACGAACCCATCAGATCAATCGGGGATGGCTGATTGGCTGATTCATTCTGGTGACGTTGCTTCTAGAGCTTAGGTGAAACTCCATATCGAAATAGCTGTCGGAATCCGAGGAATTCGAACTAGTTGAGGGATCAATCTCGTACGATTAGATGAAGGATTTTCGATAAGAAATAGATTATAGGATGTAGTTTAGTACCCTACAATACATAATTTATATATGCATATATAATACTAAAATCCCATAAGTTACGGAGGAATCTACGGAAGCTGTCAGGCAAAGGTAACAATAACAGATATGATAAGATACGAATTTATCTATACACTGTCTATGCAATAGAGGTAGTAAGACGTGTCTAGACTTTAAGGATGATAAGCAAATAATTTTCGACACTAAATGATAAGCAAAACTTTTGACATGCAGACACGGTCGAAGTCCAGACCCACTAATGTATCCAAACAACTATCAGTTAGACACACTAATGCAAGACCTGGTTCGCTAAGACCACCGCTCTGATACCAACTCTAAAGACCCGTCCTAATCCATCTGGACGAATACATTACATTTGGTTACATCGCTAGGTATTTGACCTCTATATGATACATTTTACAAACATTGCATTCGTTTTTGAAAAGACAATCTTTCATTACATCGAAATTTGACGGCATGCATACTATTTCATAATATATCCAACTATAATTGACATAGTAATAATCTTGATGAACTCAATGACTCGAATGCAACGTCTTTTGAAATGTGTCATGAATGACACCAAATAATATCTCTAATATGAGCAAATACACAGCGGAAGATTTCTTTCATACCTGAGAATAAACATGCTTTAAAGTGTCAACCAAAAGGTTGGTGAGTTCATTAGGCTATCATAAATAATCAATTCATATAGTATAATAGACCACAAGATTTCATTTTCATAAACATCATTCTCGTATCAGGCATTTCGCAAACTGCATAGAGATAAAAATCATTCATATTAATTGAACACCTGGTAACCGACGTTAACTTAATGCATAGAATATCCCCAAAACAGAACCTCTCGTCTGTATAATAATCTCAAAGTACTAAAGCATTCGTACCCCGAATGGGACTTGTCAAGGTCCATAGATCTATCTTTAGGATTCGCATCAATCGGGGGCCATTTCCCTAAATTCTTAGGTTACCAGACTTGAAGGGCGATATTCGGTTTAATAATCCAACCATAGAATGTAATTTTAAGTACTTGTGTCTATTTCGTAAAACATTTATAAAAGCAGCGCATGTATTCTCAGTCCCAAAAATATATATAGCAAAAGCATTTAAAAAGGGAGCAAATGAAATTCACCTCATGTATTTTGTAGTAAAAATACATATGTCTATATTGAACAATACAGGGTTGGCCTCGGATTCACGAACCTATATCAAGTATATATATTAACACATATAATCATAATCAAATAAGTATATACATTATTATTAATGATATACTTTTTATATTATTAACTTATATATTTTTCATTATTTTATTAAATGTATTTATTTTGTATGAAAAAGTATTAACTAAATAATACTAAATAATATTAGTAGTGATAAAGGTAATAATAATGATAATAATAATAATGCTATTATTTATAATACTTTATAATAATAATGTTAATGTTAATAACACTAGTACTTTGTAATATTAATAATAATAATAATAATAATAATAATAATAATAATAATAATAATACTTATAATTTCGGTTCCAATACTAATATTTATGATATTAATATTATTTTGTGTTATTTTTATGATAACAATAATAATAATAATAATAATAATAATAATAATAATAATAATAATAATAATAATAATAATAATAATAATAATAATAATAATAATAATAATAATAATAATAATAATCATTTTCACAATAATAACCATAATACACATATTATTATTACTAATAATAATAATAATAATAATAATACTAATAATAATCATAATCATAGTAATATTAATATTATTTATACTAATAACAATGATAATTTTATAATCTTAATCATAATACAACAACAACAACAACAACAACAACAACAATAATAATAATAATAATAATAATAATAATAATAATAATAATAATAATAATAATAATAATAATAATAATAATAATAATAATAATTTTAATTTTAATTATAATAGAAATGATAATAAAAATATGTATACCCTCTTAATTGATTTTCTGAAGAAAAAAAATGCTCCGAGCGAGACTCGAACCCGTGACCTCTCGAAACTCGCTAACACTCTTCACCACCCCTCTGTTTCTTTCTTTCTGAATTAATATGGTTTGGAATAAATATAACTTGTATAAATGAAGTCTCCTTCTTCTTAACGTTGGTTAACCATCGAACATAATTAAATCCCAATCATCAGATAATTGTTTGGTTCAGTTGCCAAACTTGAAAATACTAATTTATAATCGTGATTAGAATTTAACAGAATCAAAATAAGAGGAATTAATATGGAAATAACTGAGAACATGTTCCTGAACGAAAATGAAAACTCAAATCCAAACTCAAATTCTAAAACGTTTTTAGATAAAATTTATAACATGAAAGAGGTAGTAAAACATTCATATAATTTATCTGTAACCTCAATTGGATTCAATACGTTGATTTGAACTCGAATTTTATTATGAACAAAATTGTTGACTTTTTATAACAAACTTTGACTCTTCAAATTCGAATTCGATTTGGTGAATTAAGACCTGAGAATTTGAAGAAAGACTCACCACATGATTTAGAAATCTTCTACATTTATGGATTTTGGAATGGAATTCGAATTTGTGCTTTTGGTTTAAAGGTATATCGAACAATGGACAAAGGAAGCTGTAACTTTTTTTTTCTGTTTTCTATCAGACATTACACTTGTGGGAGTTTTTAATTTATAAAGAGGATGGGGATAACAGATAAATTCCTAATAGACACAGAAGGTCGATTCTTATTTAGCAGAACATGTCGACAGAATATAATGGAGCCAGTAAGAAACAATTAAAAAAAATAAAGTTATACTATGATGGTTACTGTTTTTTTTGGAACTGTCTGTGAATTGGTTCTACTGATATGTCGATTATTTAGACAATTTAAATAGAACAAATATCACTTGAAACAGAATACCTATTTATCTGTATTCATATAAGGAGTATATATATATATATATATATATATATATATATATATATATATATATATATATATATATATATATATATATATATATATATATGGAGTGTATCTGTGTTTATATATATACACGAAATATTTCTGTATTTATAGATATATTATATTAAGTTCTATATCATAAATTATTGATATATATTTATTATTAGAATCCATTCATATTATTAATTTTGATAAGAATACTAATAATAATAATAGAATTAATAATAATAATAATAATAATAATAATAATAATAATAATAATAATAATAATAATAATAATAATAATAATAATAATAATAATAATAATAATAATAATAATAATAATAATAGTGTTAATCATAATTTTATCAAAATTTATACTAAAAATAAAAATAATGATAAATTCACTTATTAGTAAAAATATCAGAAGTGATATTATTAATAATAATTTTAATAAGTTGTATTGCTTTTATGATAATAATAATAATTACATTAGTATGTGATAATAATGAATCTTGATAATTTAAATGATAATTTTAATAATTTTAATGATTTTAAAATTAGTAATAATACTGAAAATATAATAAATTACATGTTTCTATAGTAACATTAATATTACTTATTCTTATCAAATTTTCATTTATTTATACATATTTTATATCAAAACTAATAGTACAATTATTAATGTTAATATTAATAGTTATAATGATAGTAATTATAACATTGTTAATATAATATTTATGTTTTAACTTGTAATTACTTTTAATGTTATGTAATCATACAATTAATATTTAATATTTATACATCGATGTTCGTGAATCGTCGAGCACAGTCGAGGGTCAAATGATATTATGAATATGGTTTACAAAATTTGTTACTCAACATTACAAACTTTGCTCATCGTGTCGAAATTAAATAAGAGTTAAGTTTAAATTTGGTCGGAAATTCCCGGGTCGTCACATAAGTTACGTTAAGTTGCGTTAAGTTACGTCAACTAACGTTAATTAACGTCAACTAACGTTAATTAACATCAACTAACGTCAACTAACGCTAAGTTACGTTAAGTTACGTCAACTAACACGTTAATTAACGTCAACTAACATTAAATTACATTAACTAACATCAACTAACGTCCACCAACGTCAGCTAACGTTAATTAACGTCAACTAACGTTAACTAACGTTAAGTTATGAAAGGACCCGTTCATATACATTATAAACGATTCACAATAGTTGATTACATTGCGAGGTATTTGACCTCTATATGATACATTTTACAAACATTGCATTCGTTTTTAAAAGACAAACTTTCTTTACATTGAAAATTGACAGGCATGCATACCATTTCATAATATCCACTATCCAACTATAAATTAATTTAATAATAATCTTTGATAAACTCAATGACTCGAATGCAACGTTCTTCGAAATATGCTATGAAAGACTCCAAGTAATATCTTTAAAATGAGCAAATGCACAGCGGAAGATTTCTTTAACACCTGAGAATAAACATGCTTTAAAGTGTCAACCAAAAGGTTGGTGAGTTCATTAGTTTATCACAATCATTTATTTCCATCATTTTAATAGACCACGAGAATTTCATTTCCAGTTCTCATAAATATACGTCCCATGCATAGAGACAAAAATAATCATTCATATGGTGAACACCTGGTAACCGACATTAACTAGATACATATAAGAATATCCCCTATCATTCCGGGATCCTCCTTCAGACATGATATAAATTTCGAAGTACTAAAGCATCCGGTACTTTGGATGGGGTTTGTTAGGCCCAATAGATCTATCTTTAGGATTCGCGTCAATTAGGGTGTTTGTTCCCTAATTCTTAGATTACCAGACTTTAATAAAAAGGGACATATTCGATTTCGATAATTCAACCATAGAATGTAGTTTCAATTACTTGTGTCTATTTCGTCAAACATTTATAAAAGCGCATGTATTCTCAGTCCCAAAAATATAAAGGGTAAAAAGGCAAATGAAACTCACCATACTGTATTTCGTAGTAAAAATACATATAACGTCATTGAACAAGTGCAAGGTTGGCCTCGGATTCACGAACCTAAATTAATTATATATAATTATGTGTTGGTCAATATTTGTCTAACAAATTAGGTCAAGCCATAGTGTACCACAATCCTAATGCTCGAGACTAATATGCAAAAGTCAACAAAAGTAAATTTGACTCAAAATAATTTCCAAAAATCTATACATGATTAATATATAGTTTAAATATCGTCGTTTTATATTTTTAAATATTTTTAAAAGATTTATTAGAGTAATAATATAATTTATTTATTAATAGATAAAATTCTATATTAAATTTATGTAATAAAATATATACTTTTATATATATTAAGTAATAAAATTTATAGGGTTCATTTAATATCATAAAGATAATATGATAGGTATTATTAAAGTAAGTTATTACACGTAGTAAAATATGTTTGTATCACATATTTATTTGATAAAATAATATCTATAATGATAGTAAGTAAAAGTTGTATTATTTTGTAATAATAATTATTATTATAAAAATATCAATATTTATAATTACTAAGATGACATTATGATAAAACGATAATTCTAATTATGATAACTTTAATATTTACGATAATTTTTAATATTATCTTTAAAATAATAATTCTATTTAAAATAATAATAATAATAATATTTTATAGTAACAATGACATTTCTATTAAAATAATAATTTTTGTTAAAATGATAGTTTTAATACTAACGATACTTTTAATAATAATAGTAATGATAAAAATAATAAGAACGATAATTTTATCTAAATCAATATCTTATAATATTTTAATTTCATCATGATACTCTTACTCATTATTTCCTAATCGTTTCGTTTAATAGCTTTTAATCGTCTTTTATATCGTGTTCATAATAATGATAATAATAGTAATCAAAATAATTAGGTGTTACAAATATTTGTTTTAATTACACTAATATTAATAATGATAGTTACTATAACATTATTAACGATAATACTAATAATTATCTTAATAATAATACAGTAATAATAATAATAACAATAACAATAACCATTTTTAAATAATGATATATATATATATTAATAATGATAATAATAATAATAATAATAATAATAATAATAATAATAATAATAATAATAATAATAATAATAATAATAATAATAATAATAATAATTGGATAATAATAATAATACTAATTATAACTTTAACGATAATAACGATAGTAATAATAATAAAAAAATAACAATTTTTAATGATAAATCCCTTTTATTGATAAAGATAATAATAATGATAATAATAAGATAAAACTAGAAAGACGATAAAAACGACGATAATAATAATCATTTTTAATAAAAATATCGAAAATTCAATTGATTATAACTTCTAATCCGTTCATCGAAACCATTCGATATCTAAAGGAAAAGTTCTTAATTTTTCGCTAGCTTTCCAAGGACATGCATATCTTATACCTTATCTCAACCGCAAGTGTAACTAATTCAATATTCAACCTAACTTGTCTAAGGGCAATATCAAAAGTACAAGCATGTATAATCCTAAATACTCGAGCACTAGTCAGGGATACACTATTAGTATGTAAAAGTTAAATTATGAGTACTCACGTATCAATATTGAGATTCAATATTGCAGGAAAGGTACGTAGACGCAACAGAAATGATAAACACTATATTGACCTCACGAGCATACCCATGAACCATACTCAATCACCTCCATAGCTATAACCCATAATTTCCTTAATCCTATCCTACTCGAAAAACAATTTTAAATCACTCGGACAGTACTCCGTCGTAATATTTTATGTATACTAATAATATCTTGAAATAATACGGAGTAAATATATATATGTAAATCGATTAAGAGAGTTTAGAGAAAAATATTTTCAAGTTTCTATGAAATAATGAAACCTATTGAATTCTATTTATAATAGATTTTTGAATTATTAAAGTGAATTATTAAAGTATTAATTATTAAAGTGAATTATTAAAGTATGAATTATTAAAGTAAATTATTAAAGTATGAATTATTAAAGTGAATTATTAAAGTATGAATTATTAAAGTGAATTATTAAAGTATGAATTATTAAAGTGAATTATTAAAGTTAAAGTAAAGTAAAAATAAAGTAAAGGTAAAGTTTAAGTATAGTAAAAGTATAAAACTATGTACATATAATACGCGTATAAATATATATAATATTAATTTAAATCGTTATATATATTTAATAAAATAAAATATAAATATCGTTATCTTTATCATACTAGTTAAGTAATGAGTTATCAAAAGTGGTTCAAGATATTTATAAAAGTTATATACGTTTTAATAATAAAGTTCTTTTTAAACTGAAAATATTTTTGTACGTTTGAAACTAAATAGATCAATCGAGTTTTTATGAGATTCAATCTTCCACTATCCTTTGTCTAGTTCTCAATGATTGACAATTTGTTCTTATTTATAAATCACTTTACCATTTTCCAAATATTGTTAAAATGGAAAGATTTCTCAAATCAACGTGGGCCTTTCAACAGAGACTTATAATCATAATTCAATATATCTGATAATTCAATCATTTGATCTTATCTTCTAATTCCATTGATAAATATTTTGAAACAGATACAATCATATAAAGTATTTAATCTAATATTTTGTTTACGTTTCAAGTTATAATATATATACACATATAAATATATAATCATATTTGTTTAATGGTTCGTGAATCGTTGGAACTTGGTCGAGGTTGAATGAATGTATGAACATAGTTTAAAATTCTTTTAATTTAACTTAACAAATATTGCTTATCGTGTCGGAAACATATAAAGATTAAAGTTTAAATTTGGTTAGAAATTTCCGGGTTGTCACAAGTTACGTTAAGTTACGTTAACTAACGTCAAGTTACGTTAAGTTACGTTAAATTACGTCAACTAATGTTAAGTTACGTCAACTAACGTTAATTAACGTCCACTAACGTCAACTAATGTTAAGTTACGTTAACTAACGTTAATTAACGTCAACTAACGTTAAGTTACGTTAACTAACGTTAATTAACGTCCACTAACGTCAACTAACATCCAGTAATGTTAACTAACGTTAAGTTACGTTAAGTTACGTCCACTAACGTTAACTTACGTTAAGTTACGTCAACTAACGTCAACTAACGTTAATTAACGTTGACTAACGTCAACTAACATCCACTAACGTCCACTAATGTCCACTAACGTTAATTAACGTCAACTAATGTTAATTAACGTCAACTAACGTCAACTAACGTTAACTAACGTTAAGTTACGTCAAGTTACATCAACTAACGTGAACTAACGTTAAGTTGCGTCACGTCAACTAACGTTAATTAACGTCAACTCACGTCAACTAACGTTAAGTTACGTTCACTAACGTCAACTAACGTCCACTAACGTCCACTAACGTCAACTAACGTTAAGTTACGTCAACTAACGTTAAGTTACGTTAAGTTACGTCAACTAACGTTAAGTTACGTCAACTAACGTTAATTAACGTCCACTAACGTCTACTAACGTCAACTAATGTTAAGTTACGTAAACTAACGTTAATTAACATCAACTAAAGTCAACTAACGTTAATTAACGTCAACTAACGTTAAGTCACGTTAACTAACGTTACTTAAAGTCAACCAACGTCAACTAACGTCCACTAACGTCAACTAACATCAACTAATGTCCACTAACGTCAACTAACGTTAAGTTACGTCAATTAACGTCAACTAACGTTAAGTTACGTCAACTAACGTTAAGTTACGTCAACTAACGTTAATTAACGTCAACTAACACTAACGTCAACTAACGATAATTAACGTCCACTAACGTCTACTAACGTCAACTAATGTTAAGTTACGTTAACTAACGTTAATTAACATCAACTAAAGTCAACTAACGTTAATTAACGTCACCTAACGTTAAGTCACGTTAACTAACGTTACTTAACGTCAACCAACGTCAACTAACGTCAACTAACGTTAAGTTACGTAAACTAACGTTAATTAACGTCAACTAACGTTAATTATCGTCAACTAACGTTAATTATCGTCAACTAACGTTAATTATCGTCAACTAACGTTAATTAACGTCAACTAACTTCCACTAACGTTAAGTTACGTCAGCTAACGTCAACTAACGTTAAGTTACGTTAAGTTACGTCAACTAACGTTACGTTACGTTAAGTTTCGTCAACTAACGTTAATTAACGTCAACTAACGTGAACTAACGTTAATTAACATCAACTAACGTCAACTAACGCTAAGTTACGTTAAGTTACGTCAACTAACACGTTAATTAACGTCGACTAACGTCAACTAACGTTAAATTACATTAACTAACGTCAACTAACGTCCACCAACGTCAACTAACGTTAATTAACGTCAACTAACGTTAACTAACGTTAAGTTACGTTAAGTTACGTTATGTTACGTCAACTAACGTTAAGTTACATCAACTAACGTTAATTAACGTCAACTAACGTTAATTAACATCAACTAACGTCAACTAACGCTAAGTTACGTTAAGTTACGTCAACTAACACGTTAATTAACGTCAACTAACGTCAACTAACGTTAAATTACATTAACGTTAACTAACGTCAACTAACGTTAACTAACGTTAAGTTACGTTAACTAACGTCCACTAACGTCAAGTTACGTTAACTAACGTCCACTAACGTCAACTAACGTCAAGTTACGTTAAGTTACGTTAAGTTACGTCAACTAACGTCAAATTACCTTAAGTTACGTTAAGTTACGTCAACTAACGTTAATTAACGTCAACTAACGTTAAGTTACATTAACTAACGTCGACTAACGTTAATTTACGTCCACTAACGTCAACTAAAATTAAGTTATGTTAAGTTACGTCAACTAACGTCCACTAACGTTAAGTTACGTTAAGTAACGTTCACTAACGTCAACTAACATTAAGTTGCGTCAACTGACGTTAATTAACGTCAACTAACATTAAGTTACGTCAACTCACGTTAATTAATGTCAACTAACGCCAACTAACGTCAACAAACGTTAATTAACGTCCACTAACGTCAACTAACATTAACTAACGTTAGCTAACGTTAAGTTACGTCAACTAACGTTAACTTACGTTAAGTTACGCCAACTAACGTTAATTAACGTCCACTAACGTCAACTAACATCCAGTAACGTTAGCTAACGTTAAGTTACGATAAGTTACGTCCACTGAAGTTATGCGAGGCGTATATGAAATAGCTTATATTTTACTAGGAAATACTATTAAATATGATACAATTTTACACAAGATATTTATTTATTTATAGAATGGATATACCTAAACCTTGCTACAACACTTATAGACAGTGTACCTAATCGTACAGTAGTGTAGTTTTTAGTATGTCCGGTTCGTTCCACAGGGAAATCTTTTAAACAAAGCTTACCGCTATATTAGTTTTATCTTATAAAAATACAAATATATATAAGTAATATTATTATTATAAAAAGGGGGTTTTTACCGTTTAATGACCGGTTTGTCGATTTTTAAAACTTTAGTCGCAGTTAAAACCTAATGTAAAATATTAAATAAATAAAAGACTTAATTTAAAGTGTAAAATAAATAACGATAATGAAATTTCAATAAATAAAAGTGCGATGAAATAAAATTGCGATAATTAAAAAGTGCGATAATTAAAAGTGCAATTAAATACAATGACAATAAATAAAAATGTGATAATTAGAAGTGCAATTAAATATGAAAATAAATGAATTATGCTTATTTAAACTTCCGTAATCATGATGTTTGACGTGTTGATTTTAGTTTATTCCCATGGGTTAATTGTTCTTTGTCCTGGATTATTTAATATGTCCGTCTGGTTTTTGTCCGCAACAGTTCATCAGTCATAAATATAAAGTGCGAGTGTCCTTGTCAAATTATCCTTATATCCGAGGTCAAATATTCCAACTAATTGGGGACTTAAACTGTAACAAGGTCTTAATGCTTTGTTAACAATTATGCCAAGTATCCTTGTACATAATTTCACCCTTGTTTTAATAAGTCTATTAACTATTAATCCATTCCAGTGTCCGGTTAAATGAACGATTATTCGTACATATAAATATCCCCCCATCGTGTCCGATCGAGTGTATGTGGTTATTTATAGGTACGTCCAATTGTAAATCTTTATATTAAAATTAACAAACTATCATTTAGTTAAACAAATATAAAGCCCATTAATAGTCCATAGTCTAATTTCTACAAGTGTCGTTCTTTTGTCCAAACCCCAATTATGGTACAAAACCCAATTACCCAATTTTAGTATTTTAGCCCAACATCATGATTACTTCGGTATTAAATAAGCATAATAATAACTTAGCTACGAGACATTAAATTAAAAAGGTTGAACATAACTTACAATGATTAAAAATAGCGTAGTGTTACACGGACAGGATTTCGACTTACACCCTTACAACATTCGCTAACTTATTATTAGAATTTAAAACTAAAATTAAAATTATTATATATATATATATATATATATATATATATATATATATATATATATATATATATATATATATATATATATATTATGTATATTAGAAAAGAAAAAGAAGTAAATAATCCGTCGGATTGCATGGCCTTTTATAGGCAGACTACTGTTTTTATGTGCTCCGCGAGTGCGGTGGGTTTTGCCTTTATAAGCTCCGCGAGTGCGGAGCTGTGGAATCCAGCTCACACAAGTTTGGCTCCTAGCTTGCCGACGGATTTTATTATATAAATATAATATAAATATATAATTTATATAATTAATTATATATTATATTATATTTATATACATAATTAATTTGTAACTTTTGGTCCGTTGCATCGTACGTTGAAAGCTGGTTCATGTCTCGGTTCCGGATTTTCGAACGTCCTTTCGTATAATTTAATATCTTGTACTTTGCGTTTTGCATCTTGTACTCTTGTAATTTTGAGACGTTTCTCATCAATAATTTGAACCACTTTGATTGTACTTTGTACTTTTGAGCTTTTTGGTCGTTTGCGTCTTCAATTCGTCGAATCTGTCTTTTGTCTTCACCTTTTAATTTTTAAACAAATATTCCTTGTAAATAGGACAACTGCAACTAAAAGCTTGTCTTTCTTGAGGGATAATGCGATGAAATATATGTTCGTTTTTAGAATTATCAAATATTCTCACAATTGAGCGTTGCTTGTCCTCAAGCAATATAATCTTGAATAAAAACATACTAGAATCACTTCTTTATTCTTCACACTTTGTACATCAGTGATTTCATTACGGCGGTATGAACAATGATAGTAACGTTGTGGTTTACAGCCCCACATGACTATAAAAATTTAGATCCTTTAAGGAAATTGGATCTTTATGAAAACATTTGATCTTTTTGAAAATTCAATCTATTTTTACCCTAGATAAGTTTTCCGGAATAACCCTTCACCGGTGTTTGCAAATTCTTTTTATGGGTTTGGTGGGTTTCATATTTGAAATTTTTAGCTCAAAACTTAAGGTTTTGTGTCACCCACTTGCTATCCTTGTATTAGGAAAGCAACACGTCCAGTATACTTGCTCCGTATATTACCTTTCGGTAAACTACCGTCCGGTTGTAAAGGAAAGCGTTGAACAAGCAACTGTTAAGGCAATGTCCCCTGACATGCTTTTTAATTATGGTCTATAATGTATCGGATGCAATTACTATCCTTTGTAGGAGCAATAGTAAAGCTCACCCTTATAATTTTCCAGTCTGGCACAAGGTTCTGTCTTTGACCATGCTATGCAACCACCATTCTTACGGTTGACACCCGATTTGGTTCAGGTGACCTAATAAATTCCAGGTGAATTCCTAGAATTTTACGTTCAGTGGTAATGAACGCATTAAAAATAGGTTTTCAGAAAACAAATCGGTTTGTAATTTTGATCAAAATATTTTCTCGTTCAAGCTCGAGTTTAGATATCATTGAATTCCATGAGTTTGTAATTCTCAATCTTTAAGGTCAATCTCTAGGATTGAGTAATATCAGGCTTAAAAGCTGATTTTTGATCTTTAAGGAGATTATCCTTTCTGGAGATCTGATTCATTAGTCTTATCCAGCTAATTTGCACGGCATCCTCCCCATTTTACAAGACAGATCCTCTCATGGTTAGGATAAGTCTGACCACTTGGCGACCCTGTTTTATGCTGAGGTCCGTGGATTTTCTGCTGATTTAGTGATGATTTTTCTAGATTTTTCGTCAACCTACAGCTGGTCTGGACGACAACTTCATGACCTAAATCAAGAAGCGCATTTCTTTTTCGAAAGACTTTACTTCCTTTTAATGATGGAATTGATTCATCGTGTAGATCCATCTTTCTTTCAAATATATTACAGTAAATCGGGTAAAACTGATTAAAATCGTCCAAAACAAAAGTATCTTCAGTTATTTGTCACAAAAATATGTGACTTATGTTTTAAATAACTTGGTAAATTTTTCCACACTTGGCTTTTATTTTCTTTTATTTGCCTTTTTATTGTCCTCTATTCCATTTTAAATGAATTCTAACATTTTGGTTTGTTTCTCAATTTATGTCATTTCCGAGGTAACAATAATTTCGGTGTTAACACCTAGTTTTATCGTTCATAAATATGTATAAACATGATTTTGAATTCATTTAATTGAAAATTTTGAAAAATTTTACTAGAAGTGGGTAGTCAGTATATAAGACTAGGGCTGTTCTTTGTTATCAGAGAGCACTAGATTCTAATACAACTACTACGTTACTAGTATTTTTAATGGTAACCAAGTGTTTAAATCAAAAATTTTTTAAATCCGAAAGAATTTAACCCCTTCCCGCACTTAAGATCTTGCAATGCCCTCATTTGCAAGAAATCAGTAACAATTTAAATTATTGAGGGTGATTAGCGTAGAAAAATAATTAAATTTTACCAAAATTTCCAAACATATTGGCGTTTGTTTGCTGAATGATAAAATGGTGCACATCATTTGTTCATTCCGTCTGTTGGTACATCACATTTGTTTTTTCGTTTCGTCGTCAAAATTAATAGCTTTTGCTGAACTTAATGCCAGTCTTTGAAAATGCGTTGTTTTACCCTGTTTTGTACATGAGATAAACTACAAACACATATATACATATTTTTGAAGTTGGGTTTTCACACCACATTCAAAAATTATTAAAATCTAATAAAGTTAGAAAATTATAAAAGCTATTATAATAATAAAATAAGAAATAAGAAATAAGAAAATTAAGAATTAGTAACATTACAATAAAATAAGAAAATTACGGATGAGGAGGATGGTTCCAGTATGGGTCCCAAGCTTATCCATAGATGCTGTAAAATGCTTGGGTCGGGTCATATGTAGGATATGGTGGTCGGCTCTCTAATGTCCAAGGAGCAAATTCGGGCATAACGGTAGGAATGTAGTTTCTACCTACGTGTGTACAATGACTTATGATTTGGCTTTGATGATACTGCTAATCTTGAAATGCTTTTTGTCTAGCCATTTCATACTCGTATCGAGACATAAAAATTTGCATTTCCGTCATTGGATTACCCCCTCCCGGTTGACCTTGCTGTTGATCTCTCTCAACCTGTGGATGTCTGCCATCATAACGTGCTGCCACGTTGTTTCTTTTTTTTAAGACCTTAGCACCATGATAAACACGCAAATCTATTCTATCGCGGGGTTCTGGTTCTGTCATTAGTATTCCCCCCCGACTTCTATCCACACCGAGATATTCAGCAATTAAAGTAATAAATATACCACCTCCTATTATGCTACCACACCTCATACCCCTAACCATAGTCAATAAATAATAACCCACACAAAAAGGTAAACTTACAGCGCTCTGTGGGTCTCGAATACACATGTGGTAAAACAAATCCTGTTCATTTACCTTTTCCTTATTCTTACCTCGTTGTGTAATCGAATTGGCTAAAAACCTATGGATTACTCTTAATTCAGCTCTATCAATATCAAGATAAGAGTATAATCCCCCCTGGAATCGGCGATGGCTAGTCATCCTACTCCATACGTCATTCGTATCAAAATTATCATCCACCCTCCTACCATAAACTATTAACCTCTGACAATCATAAGATGCTAGCTCCTCGGGCGTATATATACGTAAAGCCCGAGCCATATCTAGTAAAGACATATGGCGCATCTCCCCTCCTAATAAAAATCTAAGAAAACTACGATCGGTTAAAGTATCTACCCGATCATTTATTTCAATAGTACATAATAACTCAATACACCATTCTCTATACACAGGTCTACGCATGTTGAATAAACGTACCCAATCACTAAAAGTAGAATTACCATACCTTTGAGTAAGTAATTCCCTGATTGGCTCGGCCAATTCCACTACCTCTAATGGTTCCCAATCTATAACTCTGGGTACCTCAACATTATTAGACACAAGGTTGTGCAGGTTCTTTTGATATTTTGGATAGTCTATCCAATATCTATCAAATCTCAAATTCGGATGTAAATCTGCCTCATGAATGTTTGAATATGAAACAATTGGGTGAGGCATATCTTGTCGGTATTGGTTATTAATTTTCTGTTGATCTGCATCTTCCGGAGGAGCATTGCGAGCCTGGGATGAAGATTCACCCCTTTCAGTCTGCAAAATATATCAAACATAATTTTTGTGCATCCAAATATGCATTAGTTTTAGCAAAGTCATAAATCTAAACAATTACAATGACATGTTTAATCCATATTAAACTCTATACACATTTTCAAAATATTAACAATTCTACACTTTTACAAATATACTTTTACAAAAATGTATACAAAGTTCATTCACATTTATCTTTTAAAACATGTCAAAAACAATCATTATAACAATTAAATAAGTTCCTCATGGCATTCATATCAATTAAATCAAGTTCATGCAATTTTGGTTCAAAAAGTCAACTTTAATCTTCATAAATCATGTTTAGGATCAAAGTTTTGATCATTTAGCAACCTAAACATGTTACACTACTCAATTTAGCATAAACTAACAACAAAATTCGGCCATAACCTGTTTATATCAAAAAGCCCTAATTTTTCTCAAGAACACAAACCCTAGATTATTCAAAAATTGAAGTTCAAAGCTTCTAATCATGTTAAATAGCATCAATCTAGGTTATACAAGCATAATACACAAACAATTGAAGCATTATTACACTAGAAAGCATCAAAATCGAATTAGGCATAAAATTGTTCAGGAACACTAAAAATTCGGATTAAATGGTGTTTAGGTGTAGAAATTTACCGATTTCCTTGAGTAATTCCTTGATAATAGTCTCCTTATTGTGATTTTATGAAAGATTTGATGAAAAATGGTGAAAAATTGCGAATTTGGAAGTGTTTTTCGTGGGTTTTTCGCAGAAAAATATATATGTGTGTGTACAAACTGGTCTGTTCGACCAGTTTTATTTTTTCCTGGATTTTTGATGCTCCGCGAGTGCGGTGGTGGGAACCCACAAAGCACCGCGAGTCGCGGCCCTAATTTTTTTTTTTTTCGTTTTTTTTATATAAAACATTATACTAATAAAATATAAATTAAATTTAAAATTTTGTTTTTCCTTTTATTTAGGACGAGGTTGTTTCGGAACGATGTCCTAGTCCGTCCCTCGACAAAATTTTAAAATTTCGTCATTTCAAAACATTGTTTTTAAAGCAAAGATTTTTTTTTTTTTTTTTTTTTTGCATACTTTAATTCAATAAGACTAAAATTAATGATAATAAAAGTTCTCGTCCCTCCCTCGGGTAATGCAATTTCGGTTCAAAGACCTAGTCTTCAACTCACGACGAATTTTAAAAATCATATTTTTAACTTAAGGAAATAAAGTAAAAAAAAAAATTTATAAACACACCAAACTTAAATTTAAAATGCATAAAATTAAAAATTCATATTAAAAATTCACACCAAACTTAAATTATATTTTTTTTTTTATACATACAAACTTATATTAAAAAAAATCAATTTTTCAAATATTTACAATTTTAAATATATTGATTTAAAAAGTTTACAATATTATTTTAATTTTTAAATATTAATTTTTAAAAACAAGGTAAAAATAAAATTAAAAATCTTTTTGGTCTTTTATCCCACTTTAATCAATCAATTATTATCAAAAATATACGCCCCTCTTTTCGGTAAAGTAATTTCGGTTTCATAACCTAGTTTAACTCATGACGAATTTTTGAAATATTTTATGTTGATTGATTAAAGATATTTATACCTTAAGAATAAACGGTAAATTTTGCAGTGATGTAATAAATTTTTGTATGATATCAATAATTTCGGTCGCAAGACCTAATTTTATCGAATACCAATTTAATACTTTATAGCGAACAAATTAGCGTTTATTTTCAAAAGGTTAAAAATAAAAATAAAAATAAAAACTGTACAAACTTACCTGTGAGATAGTATTCTTAGTGATATGCTCTAGCCCACTCATAAGATAGTCGGACTAATTGGTTTTCCATAGCTACATAGGCGTAACCTCGAGCATTCAACGTTTTTTCTTCTAAACATATGAACGGTCCATCTCTGCATAAAGTAACAAATTCGGTGTTTGAATAGGTTTGATTATTTGAACATTTACCTTCGTGTGACCATTTTCCGCATTTGTGACATCTTTCAAGGTGTCGTGCTCTTCTTTTCGCTGCGGATTTTGATTTTCCTTTACCAAATTGTAACTTATTATTTTCGCATCTGGATTCTTTTCTTACTTCGTCCAAATTTTTTCTGATTAATGATACTATTTCACTTGGAAGGGTGTCATTATTACGTTTAGTGATCAAAGCGTGTAGCATTAGACCATGGTTTAGTTCACAGGAAGTCTTCATCTCGTAAAACCTAAAAAAAATAAAAATTCAGAATGGGGAAAGAAGACTAGTTCTTTAGGGTCTGCTAGGGAAAGACCATTCGGGTTCCATTTTCGAGAACTACACAAAAACAGAAAATCTAACTTTAACAGAAATACATATTATCCTTTAAAAGACTTGATTCTCCCCACACTTAGTTAGCTGTGGTATCGAAATTGTGATTAACTTCGTTATCAACTTCCATCGGACTATCTATTTAATGTTTAACTCTGAGACCATTAACTTTAAATTCAATCACATTTGAATTTATCAATTCTACTGTTCCGTACGGGAAAACTCTTTTGACTATGAATGGTCCAGACCATCTTGATTTCAATTTTCCAGGAAATAGCTTGAATCGTGAATTGAAAAGAAGAACTCTGTCTCCTTCTTTAAATTCTTTTGAACTTCTGATTCTTTTATCATGTCATTTCTTCGTTCTTTCTTTATAGATTAACGAATTTTCATATGATTCATGTCTTAATTCTTCTAATTCGTTTAATTGACTTAACCGTAGACGTCCAGCTTCATGTAAATCAAGATTACATGTCTTCAAAGCCCAAAATGCTTTGTGTTCAATTTCTACTGGAAGATGACATGCTTTTCCGTAAACGAGTCTAAAAGGTGTGGTTCCAATTGGAGTTTTGTAGGCTGTTCTAAAAGCCCAGAGTGCATCCTCCAATTTAATGGACCATTCCTTCGGATTTGATCCTACGGTTTTCTCTAAAATACGTTTTAAAGCTCGGTTGGTATTTTCAACTTGTCCACTTGTCTGTGGATGATATGCGGTGGAGATTTTATGAGTTACTCCATATCTTTTAAGAACTTTCTCAAGTTGGTTATTACAGAAATGAGTTCCCCGATCACTTATTAAAGCTTTCGGTGTTCCAAACCTTGCAAAAAGATATTTTAAAAAGTTGACTACAACTCGTGCATCGTTAGTTGGGAGAGCTTGTGCTTCCGCCCATTTAGATACATAATCAATGGCTACGAGAATGTAGAGATTATTATGAGATTTTGGAAATGGACCCATAAAGTCAATACCCCAAATGTCAAATACTTCACATACTTGAATGACATTTTGTGGCATTTCATCACGTTGACTTATTTTTCCGGCCCTTTGACATGCATCACAGGATTTGCAAAGAAGGTGTGCGTCTTTGTAAATTGTAGGCCAATAGAATCCAGCATCATAAACTTTTCTTGCTGTGAGCTGAGGCCCATAATGCCCTCCTGTTGGTCCTGTGTGACAATGGCTTAAAATTTTACTAGCTTCATCTCCGAATACACATCGGCGTATTATTCCATCGGGACAACTTTTAAACAAATGGGGATCTTCCCAGAAATAGTGTTTTATATCACTAAAGAATTTCTTTCGTTTTTGGTACGACAATCCTTTTTCAAGGAATCCACATACTAAATAGTTTGCATAGTCTGCAAACCATGAAATTTCATTATAATCTATCTTCAATAGATATTCATCAGGAAAGTTGTCTTGTATGGCCGATTCATTTAGAACTTCTAATTCGGGATTTTCAAGACGAGAAAGATGATCAGCGGCGAGATTTTCTGCTCCTCTTTTATCTCGGATTTCAATATTAAACTCTTGTAAGAGTAAGATCCAACGAATTAATCGTGGTTTGGCATCTTGTTTCGAAAATAGGTATCTAAGAGCAGAATGGACAGTATAGACCACTGTTTTAGCTAGAACGAGATATGAACGAAATTTGTCAAAAGCAAAGACAATAGCAAGGAGTTCTTTTTCAGTAGTTGTATAGTTCGTTTGTGCTCCTTGTAACGTCTTACTAGCATAATATATAGGTTGAAATCGTTTTTCAATCCTTTGTCCTAAAACGGCTCCCATTGCAAAATCACTTGCATCGCACATTAGTTCAAACGGCAGATTCCAATTTGGTGTTATCATGATCGGCGCATTAGTGAGTTTCTCTTTAAGAATATTAAAAGATTTGATACATTCATCTGAAAAGATGAATGGAGCATCCTTTTCTAGGAGTTTATTCTTAGGAGTGGCAATTTTAGAAAAATCTTTTATGAAACGTCGGTAAAAACCGGCATGCCCTAGAAAACTCCTAACTCCTCTAACATTTGTGAGATGTGGAAGTTTAGCAATTACATCTACTTTATCTCTATCCACTTCAATTCCTTCCTTTGAAATTTTATGTCCAAGAACGATGCCTTCTTTAACTATGAAATGGCATTTCTCCCAATTAAGAACTAGATTTGATTGTTCACATCTAATAAGCATTCGTTCAAGATTAACTAAACATGATTCAAAAGTATCACCGAAGACTGAAAAGTCATCCATGAAAACTTCCATGCATTCTTCTATCATGTCGTGAAAAATCGCCATCATGCACCTTTGAAAGGTTGCAGGGGCGTTGCAAAGTCCAAATGGCATGCGTTTGTAAGCAAAAGTACCATAAGGGCACGTGAATGTGGTTTTCTCTTGATCCTCGGGTGCTATTGGAATTTGAAAATATCCGGAAAAACCATCAAGAAAACAATAGTAACTATTTTCGGCTAATCTTTCCAACATTTGATCAATAAAAGGTAAGGAAAAGTGATCTTTTCTGGCGGCGTCATTTAATTTTCTATAATCAATACAAACACGCCATCCTGTTACAGTCCTAGTAGGAATAAGCTCATTTTTCTCATTTGTAATGACAGTCATGCCACCCTTTTTAGGCACGCATTGAACTGGGCTTACCCATGGATTATCAGAAATTGGATAAATTAAACCTGCATCTAGCAGTTTAATAATTTCTTTCTTAACAACATCTTGCATATTAGGATTTAGTCTTCGTTGGCGTTGCACATACGTTTTATGACCTTCTTTCATAAGGATTTTATGTGTGCAATACGAAGGACTTATTCCTTTAATATCATGAATCTTCCATGCAATGGCTGGTTTATGAGCCTTTAGCACAGAAATGAGTTGAGATTTTTCATTTTCGGTAAGAGAAGACGATATTATTACAGGTAATTCAGATTCACCATATAAATAAGCGTATTCCAAATGGTTTAGAAGTGGCTTTAACTCTAATGTCGGAGGTTCTTCTATCGATGATTTATATCGATATATGTCTTCTTCTTTTAGCATTTGAATTTCTTCTGTTGTTGGTTCATATCCATTAGCCATAAGTGTAGCTAACATTTCAGTTTCATCAATTGGTTCAGTACCTTCTCCTAAAGAACATTCTCCTGTTCCTTGTAATTCTGGAAATTCTTCTAACAATTCTGCATGTGAATCTATAGTTTGAATATAATAGCATGTATCATCTGCAGATTGCGGTTGTTGCATTGCTCTATCAACTGAAAAGGTAACACTCTCGTCCTCTATACTTAGGGTTAGTTTCTTACCAAACACGTCTATCATTGCTTTAGTCGTGTTTAAGAATGGTCTTCCTAATATGAGAGGAACTTGAGAATCTTCTTCCATGTCCAGAACAACAAAATCTACTGGAAATACTAAAGTACCAACTTTAACTAGCATGTTCTCCATTATCCCTCTAGGATATTTTATTGATCTATCGGCTAGTTGTATACTTATTCTTGTTGGTTTCAATTCTCCAAGGTCTAGTTTAGCGTATTGTGAATACGGCATTAGATTTATACTGGCACCTAAGTCTGCCAATGCTTCTATTGAACTAAGACTACCCAGAAAATATAGAATTGTGAAACTTCCTGGATCTGATAATTTTTCTGGTATCTTATTCAACAGCACTGCAGAACAATTAGCATTCATAGTAACAGCCGAGAGTTCTTCCATTTTCTTTCTATTCGTGATTAGATCTTTCAGAAATTTAGCATATCTAGGCATTCCTGAAATCACATCAATGAAAGGAAGATTGACATTTATTTGTTTAAACATATCTAAGAATTTGGATTGCTCGGCTTCAAGTCTCTCTTTTCTCATTTTACTCGGGTAAGGAAGTGGTGGTTGGTATGGTTTAACATAAGGTTTAGCCTTAACTGTGTTATCTTCATTAACCTTTTCAACTACCGGTTCTTTTTCCTTATCTTGTTCAGGTTGTGGTTCTTGTGGAGTAGGAATAGCTTCATCAGAAATTACAGGTATTTCAGGTGGTTTAAGTGTCATACCACTTCTTGTGGTAATGGCTTTAGCTGTTTCATTTCGGGGGTTAGCATTTGTATCACTAGATAGACTTCCCGGTTTTTTTTCACCTATTAACCTTGCTAGGTTACTTACTTCTTGTTCCAAATTTTGAATAGAAGCTTGTTGATTTCTAAATGCTTGAGCATTTTGTTCATTGGTTTGTTTCTGAGATGTGGAAAACTGCGTTTGAGATTCAACTAGCTTCGTCATCATATCTTCTAAATTTGGCTTTTTATCATCGGTTTGTGGTGGTTTGTTTTGAAAATTAGGTCTTTGCTGATTGTAAGTATTATTGGATACTTGTTGATTGCTAGGACCTTGTTGGTTGTTGTATGGAACATTTCAATTATAATTCTGGTTTTGATTGTAAATTGGTCTTGGCGGTTGATAATTATTCTGATAATTATTTTCAGGCCTTTGGTTTATGTATGAAACATTCTCTCTTTGTTCCATTGTTAATTCAATACTGAGACAATCTTTTGTCAAATGTGGTCCGCCACACTGCTCACAACTAATTCGTATTGAGTGAATATCTTTAGTCATCTTTTCCATTCGTCTCTCGACAACATCTATCTTTGCAGAAATGGAATCTAAGTCATGGCTAGAATCGGCTCTAGCTGCTTTAGATGATCTAACGATATCTTTTTCTTGATGCCACTCATGTGAGTGGGAAGCAGTGTTATCAATAATTTTGTAAGAATCAGTTTCTGTTTTCTTCATAATGGAACCACCAGCTGCTATGTCTATGTCTTTCCTTGTAGTGATGTCGCATCCTTGGTAGAATATTTGTACTATTTGACAGGTGTCTAAACCATGTTGCGGACATCCTCTTAATAACTTTCCAAATCTTGTCCAAGCATCATATAGAGTTTCATTTGGCTTCTGTGTGAACGTAATAATTTCTCCTTGAAGTCTCACGGCTTTAGATGCCGGAAAGAATTGTTTAAGAAATTTTTCAACTAAAACATCCCATGTATCAATCGCCCCTTCAGGTAACGATTCTAACCGATCTTTGGCTTCTCCCTTTAAAGTCCACGAAAATAACATGAGATATATCTGTTCATCCTCCACTTCTCTTATTTTAAATAGAGTGCAGAACCTATTAAAGGTACGAAGATGTTCGTTTGGATCTTCCTTCGGCGCACCACTAAATTGGCATTGATTAGTTACCATGTGTAGAATTTGTCCTTTGATTTCATAATCTGGCGCATTAATGTCTGGTTGAGTAATTGCGTGACCTTGGCCAGTGCGTTTAGCTCTCATTCGGTCTTCCATACTTAGAGGTTCCAGATTCTCCATGATTGAATTTGTTGAATCTGAATCACTATAGGATTCTGATTTAATGGTTCGTTCCTCGACAATCTCTGTTTGAATGATTAGTGGTTCAGGATCTATGAATCGTCCCTGAATATTCTCCGGATTCTCAATTGTGAGGTCGGGTTCAAAAAATGGATTATCGAAAATTTGAATTGGAGTACTTGGTCGACTGGATGACGATTCTAAAGAAAAATCAACGGCGACAATATTTGCTAGATGTCTTGATCGAGTTACAGGTGGTGAACGTACAAAAGGTGGTGAACTTTTTGCTCGGTGCATTCACTGAATATCCTATTAGTTTTTAAAAAGAAAGAAAAATTATATAAGTTATCCAATTAATAGACTTTTCTGATTTTGCCCACGTTTCGAATAGCCAAAAGATGCAGCAGAGGGGCAGGATTCATTTGGTCTCAATATAATTGAGTACTGTTTGGCTCCAATAACCCGGTCCACGTACAAATCCAACTATTACTACGAACCAGAAAATTTTAATGTCTATCAATTTAACCACTTAAAATAAATTTTCGTAATTTAAAGAAATTTTAGAGAAGAAGATAGAAAATTCTACGTCCTAAAACTAGAATGGCGAGAAATAAGAGAGAAAAAGAGCGGATCGAAAAACGACAAAAAAAAATAAAAAAAACGAAAAGTAAAAGGCGTCGAAAAATAAAAATAAGAAAGTAGCGCGTCTAAACTTAAAAAAGCACTAAAAACTAAAAATTAAAAGTTGCGTCTAAAAATATTAAAGCTTAATAGAAAAACTATATCCCAAATGGCAATATCTTAAAAAGGTACTAAAAACTTAGAACAGCATCGCAAAATTCTAAAGCACCTAAATCTTAGTCTAAAGAAAAAGCACTTAAGAAATTTTACGGTAAAGCCTAAAAATCTAGAAGTAAAAATAACTATGGCAAAAACTATGACTTAAAACTAAATACGAGCGAAAAATACAAAAATTACGCTAAAACGAATAAAAAGATACAAAATATAAAAAAATATACTAAAAGTTGTAAAAAGTACAATTTTTATAAAAATATTATTTTTATATAAAACTATTAATTTTATATATTTAATAAAACTTAATATAACTTAAAATAAAAATACAAATTAAATAAAAACTAAAACTAATTAATTTAAAATTAAAACTTAATTTATATTAATATAATTAAACCCTAATTTCGCATTAAATGAGTACCAGGTTTGACCTGTCAGAGGACCTCCGCGAGTGCGGTATGGTCCAGTTCAAATTCTCCGCGAGTCGTGGAGGGTTCAATTTCAGCTCAGAAGGGTTCGATTTCTATAGGTTCAGTTTTTTTTTTAAACTTATATTTTTTTAAAAAGAACTTGATAAAAACTTTTATTTTATTTTTTTTAAATATAGCGTTGCGCTTTCGGCGTTTATGTTCCCCGGCAGCGGCGCCAAAAATACTTGATGTTATGCGAGGAGTATATGAAATAGCTTATATTTTACTAGGAAATACTATTAAATATGATACAATTTTACACAAGATATTTATTTATTTATAGAATGGATATACCTAAACCTTGCTACAACACTTATAGGCAGTGTACCTAATCGTACAGTAGTGTAGTTTTTAGTAAGTCCGGTTCGTTCCACAGGGAAATCTTTTAAACAAAGCTTAATGCTATATTAGTTTTATCTTATAAAAATACAAATATATATACGTAATATTATTATTATAAAAAGGGGGTTTTTACCGTTTAATGACCGGTTTGTCGATTTTTAAAACTTTAGTCGCAGTTAAAACCTAATGTAAAATATTGGGAAATCTTTTAAACAAAGCTTAATGCTATATTAGTTTTATCTTATAAAAATACAAATATATATACGTAATATTATTATTATAAAAAGGGGGTTTTTACCGTTAATGACCGGTTTGTCGATTTTTAAAACTTTAGTCGCAGTTAAAACCTAATGTAAAATATTAAATAAATAAAAGACTTAATTTAAAGCGTAAAATAAATAACGATAATGAAATTGCAATAAATAAAAGTGCGATGAAATAAAATTGCGATAATTAAAAAGTGCGATAATTAAAAGTGCAATTAAATACAATGACAATAAATAAAAATGTGATAATTAGAAGTGCAATTAAATATGAAAATAAAGGAATTATGCTTATTTAAACTTTCATAATCATGATGTTTGACGTGTTGATTTTAGTTTATTCCCATGGATTAATTGTTCTTTGTCCTGGATTATTTAATATGTCCGTCTGGTTTTTGTCCACAACAGTCCATCAGTCATAAATATAAAGTGCGAGTGTCCTCGTCAAATTATCCTTATATCCGAAGTCAAATATTCCAACTAATTGGGGACTTAAACTGTAACAAGGTCTTAATGCTTTGTTAACAATTATGCCAAGTATCCTTGTACATAATTTCACCCTTGTTTTAATAAGTCTATTAACTATTGATCCATTCCCGTGTCCGGTTAAATGAACGATTATTCGTACATATAAATATCCCGCCCATCGTGTCCGATCGAGTGTATGTGGTTATTTATAGGTACGTCCAATTGTAAATCTTTATATTAAAAAATTAACAAACTATCATTTAGTTAAACAAATATAAAGCCCATTAATAGCCCATAGTCTAATTTTCACAAGTGTCGTTCTTTTGTCCAAACCCCAATTATGGTACAAAACCCAATTACCCAATTTTAGTATTTTAGCCCAACATCATGATTACTTCGGTATTAAATAAGCATAATAATAACTTAGCTAAGAGACATTAAATTAAAAAGGTTGAACATAACTTACAATGATTAAAAATAGCGTAGTGTTACACGGATCGGATTTCGACTTACACCCTTACAACATTCGCTAACATACCCTTATTATTAGAATTTAAAATTAAAATTAAAATTATAATATATATATATATATATTTTACGTATATTAGAAAAGAAAAAGAAGTAAATAATCCGTCGAATTGCATGGCCTTTTATAGGCAGATTACTGTTTTTGTGTGCTCCGCGAGTGCGGTGGGTTTTGCCTTTATAAGCTCCGCGAGTGCGGAGCTGTGGAATCCAGCTCACACAAGTTTGGCTCCTAGCTTGCCGACGGATTTTATTATATAAATATAATATAAATATATAATTTATATAATTAATTATATATTATATTATATTTATATACATAATTAATTTGTAACTTTCGGTCCGTTGCGTCGTACGTTGAAAGCTGGTTCATGTCTCGGTTCCGGATTTTCGAACGTCCTTTCGTATAATTTAATATCTTGTACTTTGCGTTTTGCGTCTTGTACTCTTGTAATTTTGAGACGTTTCTCATCAATAATTTGAACCACTTTGATTGTACTTTGTACTTTTGAGCTTTTTGGTCGTTTGCGTCTTCAATTCGTCGAATCTGTCTTTTGTCTTCACCTTTTAATTTTTAAACAAATATTCCTTGTAAATAGGACAACTGCAACTAAAAGCTTGTCTTTCTTGAGGGATAATGCGATGAAATATATGTTCGTTTTTAGCATTATCATCCACTAACGTTAACTTACGTTAAGTTACGTCAACTAACGTTAATTAACGTTGACTAACGTCAACTAACATCCACTAACGTCCACTAATGTCCACTAACGTTAATTAACGTCAACTAATGTTAATTAACGTCAACTAACGTTAAGTTACGTCAAGTTACGTCAACTAACGTGAACTAACGTTAAGTTACATTAACTAACGTTAAGTTATGTCAACTAACGTTAATTAACGTCAACTAACGTTAAGTTACGTTCACTAACGTCCACTAACGTCCACTAACGTCAACTAACGTTAAGTTACGTCAACTAACGTTAAGTTACGTCAACTAACGTTAAGTTACGTCAACTAACGTTAACGTCAACAAACGTTAATTAACATCCACTAACGTCTACTAACGTCAACTAATGTTAAGTTACGTTAACTAACGTTAATTAACGTCAACTAAAGTCAACTAACGTTAATTAACGTCAACTAACGTTAAGTCGCGTTAACTAACGTTACTTAACATCAACCAACTTCAACTAACGTTCACTAACGTCAACTAACGTTAATTAACGTCAACTAACGTTAATTATCGTCAACTAACGTTAAGTTACGTTAACTAACGTTAATTAACGTCAACTAACTTCCACTAACGTTAAGTTACGTCAACTAACGTTAAGTTACGTTAAGTTACGTCAACTAACGTTAAGTTACGTTAAGTTGCGTTAAGTTACGTCAACTAACGTCAACTAACGTGAACTAACGTTAATTAACATCAACTAACGTCAACTAACGCTAAGTTACGTTAAGTTACGTCAACTAACACGTTAATTAACGTCAACTAACGTTAAATTACATTAACTAACGTCAACTAACGTCCACCAACGTCAACTAACGTTAATTAACGTCAACTAACGTTAACTAACGTTAAGTTACGTTAAGTTACATCAACTAAAGTTAAGTTACGTTAACTAACGTCAACTAACGTCAAGTTACGTTAAGTTACGTTAAGTTACGTTAAGTTACGTCCACTAACGTCAACTAACGACCACTAACGTCAACTAACATCAACTAATGTTAAGTTACGTCAACTAACGTTAATTAACGTCCACTAACGTCAACTAATGTTAAGTTACGTTAACTAACGTTAATTAACGTCAACTAATGTTAAGTTACGTTAACTAACGTTAATTAACGTCCACTAACGTCAACTAACATCCAGTAACGTTAGCTAACGTTAAGTTACGTCCACTAACGTTAACTTACGTTAAGTTACGTCAACTAACGTTAATTAACGTTGACTAACGTCAACTAACATCCACTAACGTCCACTAATGTCTACTAACGTTAATTAACGTCAACTAATGTTAATTAACGTCAACTAACGTCCACTAACGTTAACTAACGTTAAGTTACGTCAAGTCACGTCAACTAACGTGAACTAACGTTAAGTTACGTCACGTCAACTAACGTTAATTAACGTCAACTAACGTTAAGTTACGTTCACTAACGTCGACTAACGTCCACTAACGTCCACTAACGTCAACTAACGTTAAGTTACATCAACTAACGTTAAGTTACGTTAAGTAACGTCAACTAACGTTAATTCACGTCAACTAACACTAACGTCAACTAACGTTAATTCACGTCCACTAACGTCTACTAACGTCAACTAATGTTAAGTTACGTTAACTAATGTTAATTAACATCAACTAACGTTAATTAACGTCAACTAACGTTAAGTCACGTTAACTAACGTTACTTAACATCAACCAACGTCAACTAACGTCCAGTAACGTCAACTAACGTCCAGTAACGTCAACTAACGTTAAGTTACGTCAACTAACGTTAAATAACGTCACTAACGTTAATTATCGTCAACTAACGTTAAGTTACGTTAACTAACGTTAATTAACGTCAACTAACTTCCACTAACGTTAAGTTACGTTAAGTTACGTCAACTAACGTTAAGTTACGTCAACTAACGTTAATTAACGTCAACTAACGTCAACTAACGTGAACTAACGTTAATTAACATCAACTAACGTCAACTAACGCTAAGTTACGTCAACTAACACGTTAATTAACGTGGACTAACGTCAACTAACGTTAAATTACATTAACTAACGTCAACTAACGTCCACCAACGTCAACTAACGTTAATTAACGTCAACTAACGTTAACTGACGTTAACTGACGTTAAGTTACGTTAAGTTACGTTAACTAACGTTAAGTTACGTTCACTAACGTCAACTAACGTCAACTAACGTTAAGTCACGTTAAGTTACGTTAACTTACGTCAACTAACGTTAAGTTACGTTAAGTTACGTCAACTAACGTTAATTAACGTCAACTAACGTCAACTAACGTGAACTAACGTTAATTAACATCAACTAACGTCAACTAACGCTAAGTTACGTTAAGTTACGTCAACTAACACGTTAATTAACGTCAACTAACGTCAACTAACGTTAAATTACATTAACTAACGTCCACTAATATCAACTAACGTCCACCAACGTCAAATAACGTTAACTAACGTTAACTAACGTTAAGTTACGTCAACTAACGTTAATTAACATTAAGTTACGTTAAGTTACGTCAACTAACGTTAACTTGCGTTAAGTTACGCCAACTAAGGTTAATTAACGTCCACTAACGTCAACTAACATCCAGTAACGTTAGCTAACGTTAAGTTACGATAAGTTACGTCCACTAACGTTAACTTACGTTAGGTTACGTCAAATAACGTTAATTAACGTTGACTAACGTCAACTAACATCCACTAACGTCCACTAATGTCCACTAACATTAATTAACGTCAACTAATGTTAATTAACGTCATCTAACGTCAACTAACGTTAACTAACGTTAAGTTACGTCAAGTTACGTCAACTAACGTGAACTAACGTTAAGTTACGTTAACTAACGTTAAGTTATGTCAACTAACGTTAACTAACGTCAACTAACGTCAACTAACGTCCACTAACGTCCACTAACGTCAACTAACGTTAAGTTACGTCAACTAACGTTAATTAACGTCAACTAACACTAACGTCAACAAACGTTAATTCACATCCACTAACGTCTACTAACGTCAACTAATGTTAAGTTACGTTAACTAATGTTAATTAACGTCAACTACTCAACTAACGTTAATTAACGTCAACTAACGTTAAGTCACGTTAACTAACGTTACTTAACGTCAACCAACGTCCACTAACGTCAACTAACGTTAATTAACGTCACCTAACGTTAATTATAATCAACTAACGTTAAGTTACGTTAACTAACGTTAATTAACGTCAACTAATTCCACTAACGTTAAGTTACGTCAACTAACGTTCACTAACGTTCACTAACGTTAAGTTACGTTAAGTTACGTCAACTAACGTTAAGTTACGTTAAGTTGCGTTAAGTTACGTCAACTAACGTTAATTAACGTGAACTAACGTCAACTAACGTGAACTCACGTTAATTAACATCAACTAACGTCAACTAACGCTAAGTTACGTTAAGTTACGTCAACTAACACGTTAATTAACGTCAACTAACGTTAAACTACATTAACTAACGTCAACTAACATCCACCAACGTCAACTGACGTTAATTAACGTCAACTAACGTTAACTAACGTTAAGTTACGTCAACTAACGTTAAGTTACGCTAACTAACGTCAAGTTACGTTAAGTTACGTCAACTAACGACCACTAACGTCAACTAACGTCAACTAATGTTAAGTTACGTCAACTAACGTTAATTAACGTCAACTAACGTTAACTAACGTTAAGTTACGTCAACTAACGTTAGGTTACGTTAACTAACGTTAATTAACGTCCACTAACGTCAACTAACATCCAATAACGTTAGCTAACGTTAAGTTACGTCAACTAACGTTAACTTACGTTAAGTTACGTCAACTAACGTCAACTAATGTTAATTAACGTTGACTAACGTCAACTAACATCCATTAACGTCCACTAATGTCCACTAACGTTAATTAACGTCAACTAATGTTAATTAACGTCAACTAACGTCCACTTACGTCAACTAACGTTAATTAACGTCAACTAACACTAACGTCAACGAACGTTAATTAACGTCCACTAACGTCTACTAACGTCAACTAATGTTAAGTTACGTTAACTAACGTTAATTAACATCAACTAAAGTCAACTAACGTTAATTAACGTCAACTAACGTTAAGTCACGTTAACTAACGTTACTTAACGTCAACCAACGTCAACTAACGTCAACTAACGTCCACTAACGTCAACTAATGTTAAGTTACGTCAACTAACGTTAATTAACGTCAACTAACGTTAATTATCGTCAACTAACGTTAGGTTACGTTAACTAACGTTAATTAACGTCAACTAACTTCCACTAACGTTAAGTTACGTCCACTAACGTCAACTAACGTTAAGTTACGTCAACTAACGTTAAGTTACGTTAAGTTACGTCAACTAACGTTAATTAACGTCAACTAACGTCAACTAACGTGAACTAACGTTAATTAACATCAACTAACGTCAACTAACGCTAAGTTACGTTAAGTTACGTCAACTAACATGTTAATTAACGTCGACTAACGTCAACTAACGTTAAATTACATTAACTAACGTCAACTAACGTCCACCAACGTCAACTAACGTTAATTAACGTCAACTAACGTTAACTGACGTTAAGTTACGTCAACTAACGTTAAGTTACGTTCACTAACGTCCACTAACGTCAACTAACGTCAACTAACGTTAAGTTACGTTAAGTTACGTTAAGTTACATCAACTAACGTTAAGTTACGTCAAATAACGTTAATTAACGTCAACTAACGTCAACTAACGTGAACTAACCTTAATTAACATCAACTAGCGTCAACTAACGCTAAGTTACGTTAAGTTACGTCAACTAACACGTTAATTAACGTCAACTAACGTCAACTAACGTTAAATTACATTAACTAACGTCCACCAACGTCAACTAACGTTAATTAACGTCAACTAACGTTAACTAACGTTAAGTTACGTCAACTAACGTTAAGTTACGTTAACTAACGTCAACTAACGTCAACTAACGTCAAGTTACGTTAAGTTACGTTAAGTTACGTCAACTAACGTCAACTAACGACCACTAACGTCCACTAACGTCAACTAATGTTAAGTTACGTCAACTAACGTTAATTAACGTCCACTAACGTCAACTAACGTCAACTAATGTTAAGTTACGTTAACTAAGGTTAATTAACGTCAACTAACGTAAAGTTACATTAACTAACGTTAATTAACGTCCACTAACGTCAACTAACATCCACTAACGTTAGCTAACGTTAAGTTACGTTAAGTTACGTCAACTAACGTTAACTTACGTTAAGTTACGTCCACTAACATCAACTAACGTTAATTAACGTTGACTAACGTCAACTAACATCCACTAACGTCCACTAATGTCCACTAACGTTAATTAACGTCAACTAAAGTTAATTAACGTCCACTAACGTCCACTAACGTCGACTAACGTTAAGTTACAACAAGTTACGTCAACTAACGTGAACTACCGTTAAGTTACGTCAACTAACGTTAAGTTATGTCAACTAACGTTAATTAACATCAACTAACGTTAAGTTACGTTCACTAACGTCAACTAACGTCCACTAACGTTCACTAACGTCAACTAACGTTAAGTTACGTCCACTAACGTTAAGTTACGTCAACTAACGTTAAGTTACGTCAACTAACGTTAAGTTACGTCAACTAACGTTAATTAATGTCAACTAACACTAACGTCAACTAACGTTAATTAACGTCCACTAACGTCTACTAACGTCAACTAATGTTAAGTTATGTTAACTAACGTTAATTAACGTCAACTAAAGTCAACTAACGTTAATTAACGTCAACTAACGTTATGTCACGTTAACTAACGTTACTTAACGTCAACCAACCTCAACTAACGTCAACTAACGTCAAGTAACGTCAACTAACGTTACTTATCGTCAACTAACGTTAAGTTACGTCAACTAACTTCCACTAACGTTAAGTACGCCAACTAACGTTAAGTTACGTTAAGTTACATCAACTAACGTTAAGTTACGTTAAGTTACGTCAACTAACGTTACTTAACGTCAACTAACGTCAACTAACATGAACTAACGTTAATTAACCTCAACTAACGTCAACTAACGCTAAGTTACGTTAAGTTACGTCAACTAACACGTTAATTAACGTCAACTAACGTTAAATTACATTAACTAACGTCAACTAACGTCCACCAACGTCAACTAACGTTAAGTTACGTTAACTAACGTCAACTAACGTCAAGTTACGTTAAGTTACGTCAAGTTACGTCAACTAACGTGAACTAACGTTAAGTTACGTCAACTAACGTTAAGTTATGTCAAATAACGTTAATTAACGTCAACTAACGTCAACTAACGTCAAGTTACGTTCACTAATGTCCACTAACGTCCACTAACGTCAACTAACGTTAAGTTACGTTAAGTTACGTCAACTAACGTTAAGTTACGTCAACTAACGTTAATTAACGTCAACTAACACAAACGTTAATTAACGCCACTAACGTCTACTAACGTCAACTAAAGTTAAGTTACGTTAACTAACGTTAATTAACGTCAACTAAAGTCAACTAACGATAATTAACGTCAACTAACGTTAAGTCACGTTAACTAACGTTACTTAACGTCAACCAACGTCAACTAACGTTAAGTTACGTTAAGTTACGTCAACTAACGTTAATTAACGTCAACTAACACAAACGTTAATTAACGCCACTAACGTCAACTAATGTTAAGTTACGTTAACTAACGTTAATTAACGTCAACTAAAGTCAACTAACGATAATTAACGTCAACTAACGTTAAGTCACGTTAACTAACGTTACTTAACGTCAACCAACGTCAACTAACGTCCACTAACGTCAACGAACGTTAAGTTACGTCAACTAACGTTAATTAACGTCAACTAACGTTAATTATCGTCAACTAACGTTAAGTTACGTTAACTAACGTTAATTAACGTCCACTAACTTCCACTAACGTTAAGTTACATCAACTAACGTTAAGTTACGTCAACTAACGTTAAGTTACGTTAAGTTACGTTAAGTTACGTTAAGTTACGTCAACTAACGTTAATTAACGTCAACTAACGTCAACTAACGTGAACTAACGTTAATTAACATCAACTAACGTCAATTAACGCTAAGTTACGTTAAGTTACGTCAACTAACACATTAATTAACGTCAACTAACGTTAAATTACATTAACTAACGTCAACTAACGTCCACCAACGTCAACTAACGTTAATTAACTTCAACTAACGTTCACTAACGTTAAGTTACGTTAAGTTACATCAACTAACGTTAAGTTACGTTAACTAACGTCAACTAACGTCATGTTACGTTAAGTTACGTTAAGTTACGTCACCTAACGTCCACTAACGTCCACTAACGTCAACTAACGTCAACTAATGCTAAGTTACGTCAACTAACGTTAATTAACGTCCACTAACGTCAACTAACGTCAACTAATGTTAAGTTACGTCAACTAACGTTAATTAACGTCAACTAACGTTAAGTCACGTTAACTAACGTTACTTAACGTCAACCAACGTCAACTAACGTCCACGAACGTCAACTAACGTCCACTAACGTCAACTAACGTTAAGTTACGTCAACTAACGTTAATTAACGTCAACTAACGTTAATTATCGTCAACTAACGTTAAGTTACGTTAATTTACGTCAACTAACGTTAAGTTACGTCAACTAACAAAATTTCATTCCTCGTCCCTGAACTTTACATCGATTTTGACTCCCTGTCCTTTTTCTTTTTTTTGTGCATCTCTCGTCACTAAACTATGAAAAGAGTACATCCCTCGTCCCCCGTTTACTTTCTGTCTATTTTTCTGTTAAATGAAGTCATGTGCTAAGCATGTGAGGGTAGTTTTGTCATTTTACATATTTCTTTTATTTTATTATTGTAATTATATACTACAAAATAAATCCAAATTTCCTTTCACCTCTCCTTCACCTACCCTCCACCCTCTTACCCTCCACCCTCTTTCTTCCACATTCTTCTACAGACTTCCCTCTTTCTTCAATTATTACATTTTGTGTAAATGGTTTAATTTTATTAGTTGGAATTACTCAAAAGATTTACCAATAAATGTTTTGGAGATGATCCAAGTGGATCTTATAGCATGTCGAAGATACTCAACAAGAGGCATTTTACAAGATTGAAGAATTTTTTAGATGAGCCCAAGGTCAACTTTTGATGAAAACGTTATATAGAGTTCATGACCCAAAATGCACGTCGTAAAACATAACCACTATACTGTATAAAAGTCCTTCACCCTCTTGCTATTTTAAAGGTGTATTCTCATGTTTCAATCTCACTATTTGTTTTTTTTTTTTTTTTCTTTAATTTTTTTGCGATTTTATTTTGAAAACTTGGTATAATCTCAGATCTGGAACTCAAGGTGCTGTTCTTGTCTATATTTTACTAGTTAATAATTAACTACTCCCTATATAATAATAAATCACAATACTTGTATTAATTCAAATTTAATTATTAATTTTGGTTGCAACAAATGGTAATGGTGGTGCAGGAAGCTGGGTGTGCAATTGGGTGAAGAATATGGCGTTTTTATTGATAAATTGAATCCATTTTATTTTATTGCAAGTTAAAATAGGAAGAAAAAAAAACAGTGAGCCGTATGAGTGAACGAATTTTTTTTTCCAATTTATGGAATTTGTATGAGAAGCTGTTGATGATACCATAAACTATGTCACCAACGAAATTTTTTTTCAGATGATTTTCGTCATCTTTTAATTTTCTATATAAATATAATAAATAAATATAAATTTAAGAGTAAATTACAAGCGATTCTCTTTGGTTTACACTAATTGTTTGAGCATTTTACCATGATTATTGATGGATTTTAGTAAGGAAACAAGGAGAATCAACCAAAAAAAAGATGAAAAAGGAAGAAACACTAGTAGGGATGAGAAATGATGAAGGGGTAAAGGGAACAAAAAGAAAGAAAGACTGAAATACCCTCACATGTTTTGCACATGCTTGACTTAACGGCTGAAATAGACAGAAAGTAGACGGGGGGACGAGGGATGTACTCTTTTCATAGTTTAGTGACGAGGGATGCACAAAAAAAGAAAAAGGACAGGGAGTCAAAATCGATGTAAAGTTCAGGGACGAGGAATGAAATTTTGTCTTACGTTAAGTTACGTCAACTAACGTTAATTAACGTCAACTAACGTGAACTAACGTTAATTAACATCAACTAACGTCAACTAACGCTAAGTTACGTTAAGTTACGTCAACTAACACGTTAATTAACGTCAACTAACGTTAAATTACATTAACTAACGTCAACTAACGTCCACCAACGTCAACTAACGTTAATTAACATCAACTAACGTTAACTAACGTTAAGTTACGTCAACTAACGTTAACTTACGTTAACTAACGTCAACTAACGTCAACCAACGTCAAGTTACGTTAAGTTACGTTAAGTTACGTCAACTAACGTCCACTAACGTCCACTAACGTCAACTAACGTCAACTAATGTTAAGTTACGTCAACTAACGTTTTTAACGTCCACTAACGTCAACTAACGTCAACTAATGTTAAGTTACGTCAACTAACGTTAATTAACGTCAACTAACGTTAAGTCACGTTCACTAACGTTACTTAACGTCAACCAACGTCCACTAACGTCAACTAACGTTAAGTTACGTCAACTAACGTTAATTAATGTCAACTAACGTTAATTATCGTCAACTAACTTCCACTAACGTTAAGTTACGTCAACTAACGTCAACTAACGTTAAGTTACGTTAAGTTACGTTAAGTTACGTCAACTAACGTTAATTAACGTCAACTAACGTGAACTAACGTTAATTAACATCAACTAACGTCAACTAACGCTAAGTTACGTTAAGTTACGTCAACAAACACATTAATTAACGTCAACTAACGTCAACTAACGTTAAATTACATTAACTAACGTCAACTAACGTCCACCAACGTCAACTAACGTTAATTAACGTCAACTAACGTTAACTAACGTTAAGTTACGTCAACTAACGTTAAGTTACGTTAACTAACGTCCACTAACGTCAACTAACGTCAAGTTACGTCAAGTTACGTTAAGTTACGTTAAGTTACGTCAACTTACGTCCACTAACGTCAACTAACGTCAACTAACGTTAAGTTACGTCAACTAACGTTAATTAACGTCCATTAACGTCAACTAACGTCAACTAATGTTAAGTTACGTTAACTAACGTTAATTAACTTCAACTAATGTTAAGTTACGTTAACTAACGTTAATTAACGTCCACTAACGTCAACTAACATCCACTAACGTTAGCTAACGTTAAGTTACGTTAAGTTACGTCCACTAACGTTAACTTACGTTAAGTTACGTCCACTAACGTCAACTAACGTTAATTAACGTTAACTAACATCCACTAACGTCCACTAATGTCCACTAACGTTAATTAACGTCAACTAATGTTAATTAACGTCAACTAATGTTAAATAACGTCAACTAACGTTATGTTACGTCAAGTTACGTCAACTAACGTCAACTAACGTTATTTAACGTCAACCAACGTCAACTAACGTTAAGTTACGTCCACTAACGTCAACTAACGTCCACTAACGTCCACTAACGTCAACTAACGTTAAGTTACGTCAACTAACGTTAATTAACGTCAACTAACACTAACGTCCACTAACGTCAACTAACGTTAATTAACGTCCACTAACGTCTACTAACGTCAACTAATGTTAAGTTACGTTAACTAACGTTAATTAACGTCAACTAAAGTCAACTAACGTTAATTAACGTCAACTAGCGTTAAGTCACGTTAACTAACGTTACTTAACGTCAACCAACGTCAACTAACGTCCACTAACGTCACATAACGTTAAGTTACGTCAACTGACGTTAATTAACGTCAACTAACGTTAATTTTCATCAACTAACGTTAAGTTACGTTAACTAAAGTTAATTAACGCCAACTAACTTCCACTAACGTTAAGTTACGTCAACTAACGTTAAGTTACGTCAACTAACGTTAATTAACGTCAACTAACGTCAACTCACGTTAATTAACATCAACTAACGTCAACTAACGCTAAGTTACAACGTCAACAAACGTTAACTAACGTTTAGTTACGTTAAGTTACGTCAACTAACGTTAATTTACGTTAACTAACGTCAACTAACGTCAAGTTACGTTAAGCTACGTTAAGTTACGTCAACTAACGTCCACTAACGTCAACTAACGTCAACTAATGTTAAGTTACGTCAACTAACGTTAATTAACGTCCACTAACGTCAACTAACGTCAACTAATGTTAAGTTACGTTAACTAACGTTAATTAACGTCAACTAACGTTAAGTTACGTTAACTAACCTTAATTAACGTGCACTAACGTCATCTAACATCCAGTAACGTTAGCTAACGTTAAGTTACGTTAAGTTACGTCTACTAACGTTAACTTACGTTAAGTTACGTCAACTAACGTCAACTAAAGTTAATTAAGGTTGACTAACGTCAACTAAAACGTCAACTAACATCCACTAACGTCCACTAATGTCCACTAACGTTAATTAACGTCAACTAATGTAAATTAACGTCAACTAACGTTAAGTTACGTCAAGTTACGTCAACTAACGTGAACTAACGTTAAGTTACATCACGTCAACTAACGTCAAGTTACGTTCACTAACGTCCATTAACGTCCATTAACGTCAACTAACGTTAAGTTACGTTAAGTAACGTGAACTAACGTTAAGTTACGTCAACTAACGTTAATTAACGTCAACTAACACTAACGTCAACTAACGTTAATTAACGTCCACTAACGTCTACTAACGTCAACTAATGTTAAGTTACGTTAACTAACGTTAATTAACATCAACTAAAGTCAACTAACGTTAATTAACGTCAACTAACGTTAAGTCACGTTAACTGACGTTACTTAACGTCAACCAACGTCAACTAACGTCCACTAACGTCAACTAACGTTAAGTTACGTCAACTAACGTTAATTAACGTCAACTAACGTTAATTATCGTCAACTAACGTAAAGTTACGTTAACTAACGTTAATTAACGTCAACTAACTTCCACTAACGTTAAGTTACGTCTACTAACGTCGACTAACGTTAAGGTTAAGTTACGTTAAGTTACGTCAACTAACGTTAAGTTACGTTAAGTTACGTCAACTAACGTTAATTAACGTCAACTAACGCGAACTAACGTTAATTAACATCAACTAACGTGAACTAACGCTAAGTTACGTTAAGTTACATCAACTAACACGTTAATTAACGTCGACTAACGTTAAATTACATTAACTAACGTCAACTAACGTCCACCAACGTCAACTCACGTTAATTAACGTCAACTAACGTTAAGTTACGTTAAGTTACGTCAACTAACGTTAAGTTACGTTAACTCACGTCAACTAACGGTAAGTTACGTTAAGTTACGTCAACTAACGTTAAGTTACGTTAAGTTACGTCAACTAGCGTTAATTAACGTCAACTAACGTCAACTAACGTGAACTAACGTTACTTAACATCAACTAATGTCAACTAACGCTAAGTTACGTTAAGTTACGTCAACTAACACGTTAATTAACGTCAACTAACGTTAAATTACATTAACTAACGTCCACTAACGTCAACTAACGTTAATTAACATCAAATAACGTTAACTAACGTTAAGTTACGTCAACTAACGTCAAGTTACGTTAACTAACGTCAACTAACGTCAAGTTACGTTAAGTTACGTTAAGTTACGTCAACTAACGTCCACTAACGTTAAGTTACGTTAACTAACGTTAATTAACGTCCACTAACGTCAACTAACATCCACTAACGTTAGCTAACGTTAAGTTACGTCAAACTTACGTTAAGTTACGTCAACTAAAGTCAACTAACGTTAATTAACGTTGACTAACGTCAACTAACATCCACTAACGTCCACTAAGGTCCACTAACGTTAATTAACGACAACTAATGTTAATTAACGTCAACTAACGTCAATTAACGTTAACTAACGTTAAGTTACGTCAAGTTACGTCAACTAACGTGAACTAACGTTAAGTTACGTCAACTAACGTTAAGTTATGTCAACTAACGTTATTTAACGTCAACTAACGTCAACTAACGTTAAGTTACGTTCACTAACGTCCACTAACGTCCACTAACGTCAACTAACGTTAAGTTACGTCAACTAACGTTAAGTTACGTCAACTAACGTTAATTAACGTCAACTAACACTAACGTCAACTAACGTTAATTGACGTCCACTAACGTCTACTAACGTCAACTAATGTTAAGTTACGTTAACTAACGTTAATTAACGTCCACTAAAGTCAACTAACGTTAATTAACGTCAACTAACGTTAAGTCACGTTAACTAACGTTACTTAACGTCATCCAACGTCCACTAACGTCCACTAACGTTAATTAACCTCAACTAACGTTAAGTTACTTTAACTAACGTTAATTAACGTCAACTAACTTCCACTAACGTTAATTTACGTCAACTAATGTCAACTAACGTTAAGTTACGTTAAGTTACGTCAACTAACGTTAATTATCGTCAACTAACTTCCACTAACGTTAAGTTACGTTAAGTTACGTTAAGTTACGTCAACTAACGTTAATTAACGTCAACTAACGTGAACTAACGTTAATTAACATCAACTAACGTCAACTAACGCTAAGTTACGTTAAGTTACGTCAACTAACACGTTAATTAACGTCAACTAACGTCAACTAACGTTAAATTACATTAACTAACGTCAACTAACGTCCACCAACGTCAACTAACGTTAATTAACGTCAACTAACGTTAACTAACGTTAAGTTACGTCAACTAACGTTAAGTTACGTTAACTAACGTCCACTAACGTCAAGTTACGTCAAGTTACGTTAAGTTACGTTAAGTTACGTCAACTAACGTCCACTAACGTCAACTAACGTCAACTAATGTTAAGTTACGCCAACTAACGTTAATTAACGTCCATTAACGTCCACTAACGTCAACTAAAGTTAAGTTACGTTAACTAACGTTAATTAACGTCAACTAACGTTAAGTTACGTTAACTAACGTTAATTAACGTCCACTAACGTCAACTAACATCCACTAACGTTAGCTAACGTTAAGTTACGTTAAGTTACGTCCACTAACGTTAAGTTACGTTAAGTTACGTCCACTAACGTAAACTAACGTCAACTAACGTTAATTAACGTTAACTAACATCCACTAACGTTAATTAACGTCAAATAATGTTAATTAACGTCAACTAATGTTAATTAACGTCAACTAACGTTATGTTACGTCAAGTTACGTCAACTAACGTGAACTAACGTGAACTAACGTGAACTAACGTTAAGTTACGTCAACTAACGTTAAGTTACGTCAACTAACGTTAATTAACGTCAACCAACGTCAACTAACGTTAAGTTACGTCCACTAACGTCAACTAACGTCCACTAACGTTAAGTTACGTCAACTAACGTTAAGTTACGTTAAGTTACGTCAACTAACGTTAAGTAACGTCAACTAACGTTAATTAACGTCAACTAACACTAACGTCCACTAACGTCAACTAACGTTAATTAACGTCTACTAACGTCAACTAATGTTAAGTTACGTTAACTAACGTTAATTAACGTCAACTAAAGTCAACTAACGTTAATTAACGTCAACTAGCGTTAAGTCACGTTAACTAACGTTACTTAACGTCAACCAACGTCAACTAACGTCCACTAACGTCACCTAACGTTAAGTTACGTCAACTGACGTTAATTAACGTCAACTAACGTTAATTTTCGTCAACTAACGTTAAGTTACGTTAACTAAAGTTAATTAACGCCAACTAACTTCCACTAACATTAAGTTACGTCAACTAACGTTAAGTTACGTTAAGTTACGTCAACTAACGTTAATTAACGTCAACTAACGTTAATTAACATCAACTAACGCTAAGTTACGTTAAGTTACGTCAACTAACACGTTAACTAACGTCAACTAACGTTAAATTACATTAACTAACGTCAACTAACGTCCACCAACGTCAACTAACGTTAATTAACGTCAACAAACGTTAACTAACGTTTAGTTACGTTAAGTTACGTCAACTAACGTTAATTTACGTTAACTAACGTCAACTAACATCAAGTTACGTTAAGCTACGTTAAGTTACGTCAACTAACGTCCACTAACGTCAACTAACGTCAACTAACGTCAACTAATGTTAAGTTACGTCAACTAACGTTAATTAACGTCCACTAACGTCAACTAACGTCAACTAATGTTAAGTTACGTTAACTAACGTTAATTAACGTCAACTAACGTTAAGTTACGTCATCTAACACGTTAACTAACGTCAACTAACGTTAAATTACATGAACTAACGTCAACTAACGTCCACCAACGTCAACTAACGTTAATTAACGTCAACTAACGTTAAGTTACGTCAACTAACGTTAAGTTACGTCAACTAACGTCCACTAACGTCAACTAACGTTAAGTTACGTTAAGTTACGTCAACTATCGTTAATTAACGTCAACTAACGTGAACTAACGTTACTTAACCTCAACTAACGTCAACTAATGCCAAGTTACGTTAAGTTACGTCAACTAACACGTTAATTAACGTCAACTAACGTTAAATTACATCAACTAACGTCAACTAACGTTAATTAACGTCAACAAACGTTAACTAACGTTTAGTTACGTTAAGTTACGTCAACTAACGTTAATTTACGTTAACTAACGTCAACTAACGTCAAGTTACGTTAAGCTACGTTAAGTTACGTCAACTAACGTCCACTAACGTCAACTAACGTCAACTAATGTTAAGTTACGTCAACTAACGTTAATTAACGTCCACTAACGTCAACTAACGTCAACTAATGTTAAGTTACGTTAACTAACGTTAATTAACGTCAACTAACGTTAAGTTACGTTAACTAACCTTAATTAACGTGCACTAACGTCATCTAACATCCACTAACGTTAAGCTACGTTAAGTTACGTCAACTAACGTCGACTAAAGTTAATTAAGGTTGACTAACGTCAACTAAAACGTCAACTAACATCCACTAACGTCCACCAATGTCCACTAACGTTAATTAACGTCAACTAATGTTAATTAACGTCAACTAACGTTAAGTTACGTCAAGTTACGTCAACTAACGTGGACTAACGTTTACATCACGTCCACTCACGTCAACTAACGTCAACTAACGTTAAGTTACGTTCACTAACGTCCATTAACGTCCACTAACGTCAACTAACGTCAACTAACGTTAAGTTACGTTAAGTTACGTGAACTAACGTTAAGTTACGTCAACTAACGTTAATTAACGTCAACTAACACTAACGTCAACTAACGTTAATTAACGTCCACTAACGTCAACTAATGTTAAGTTACGTTAACTAACGTTAATTAACATCAACTAAAGTCAACTAACGTTAATTAACGTCAACTAACGTTAAGTCACGTTAACTAACGTTACTTAACGTCAACCAACGTCAACTAACGTCCACTAACGTCAACTGACGTTAAGTTACGTCAACTAACGTTAATTAACGTCAACTAACGTTAATTATCGTCAACTAACGTAAAGTTACGTTAACTAACGTTAATTAACGTCAACTAACTTCCACTAACGTTAAGTTACGTCTACTAACGTCAACTAACGTTAAGTTATGTTAAGTTACGTTAAGTTACGTCAACTAACGTTAAGTTACGTTAAGTTACGTTAAGTTACGTTAAGTTACGTTAAGTTACGTCAACTAACGTTAATTAACGTCAACTAACGTGAACTAACATTAATTAACATCAACTAACGTCAACTAACGCTAAGTTACGTTAAGTTACATCAACTAACACGTTAATTAACGTCGACTAACGTCAACTAACGTTAAATTACATTAACTAACGTCAACTAACGTCCACCAACGTCAACTCACGTTAATTAACGTCAACTAACGTTAAGTTACGTCAACTAACGTTAAGTTACGTTAACTCACGTCAACTAACGTTAAGTTACGTTAAGTTACGTCAACTAACGTAAAGTTACGTTAAGTTACGTCAACTAACGTTAATTAACGTCAACTAACGTCAACTAACGTGAACTAACGTTACTTAACATCAACTAATGTCAACTAACGCTAAGTTACGTTAAGTTACGTCAACTAACACGTTAATTAACGTCAACTAACGTCAACTAACGTTAAATTACATTAACTAACGTCCACCAACGTCAACTAACGTTAATTAACATCAAATAACGTTAACTAACGTTAAGTTACGTCAACTAACGTCAAGTTACGTTAAGTTACGTTAAGTTACGTCAACTAACGTCCACTAACGTTAAGTTACGTTAACTAACGTTAATTAACGTCCACTAACGTCAACTAACGTCCACTAACGTTAGCTAACGTTAAGTTACGTCAAACTTACGTTAAGTTACGTCAACTAAAGTCAACTAACGTTAATTAACGTTGACTAACGTCAACTAACATCCACTAACGTCCACTAAGGTCCACTAACGTTAATTAAATACAACTAATGTTAATTAACGTCAACTAACGTCAATTAACGTTAACTAACGTTAAGTTACGTCAAGTTACGTCAACTAACGTGAACTAACGTTAAGTTATGTCAACTAACGTTAATTAACGTCAACTAACGTTAAGTTAAGTTCACTAACGTCCAATAACGTCAACTAACGTTAAGTTACGTCAACTAACGTTAAGTTACGTCAACTAACGTTAATTAACGTCAACTAACACTAACGTCAACTAACGTTAATTGACGTCCACTAACGTCTACTAACGTCAACTAATGTTAAGTTACGTTAACTAACGTTAATTAACGTCCACTAAAGTCAACTAACGTTAATTAACGTCAACTAACGTTAAGTCAAGTTAACTAACGTTACTTAACGTCATCCAACGTCCACTAACGTCAACTAACGTTAAGTTACGTCCACTAACGTTAATTAACCTCAACTAACGTTAATTATCGTCAACTAACGTTAAGTTACTTTAACTAACGTTAATTAACGTCAACTAACTTCCACTAACGTTAATTTACGTCAACTAATGTCAACTAACGTTAAGTTACGCTAAGTTACGTCAACTAACGTTAATTATCGTCAACTAACTTCCACTAACGTTAAGTTACGTTAAGTTACGTTAAGTTACGTCAAATAACGTTAATTAACGTCAACTAACGTGAACTAACGTTAATTAACATCAACTAACGTCAACTAACGCTAAGTTACGTTAAGTTACGTCAACTAACACGTTAATTAACGTCAACTAACGTCAACTAACGTTAAATTACATTAACTAACGTCAACTAACGTCCACCAACGTCAACTAACGTTAATTAACGTCAACTAACGTTAACTAACGTTAAGTTACGTCAACTAACGTTAAGTTACGTTAACTAACGTCCACTAACGTCAACTAACGTCAAGTTACGTCAAGTTACGTTAAGTTACATTAAGTTACGTCAACTAACGTCCACTAACGTCAACTAACGTCAACTAATGTTAAGTTACGTCAACTAACGTTAATTAACGTCCATTAACGTCCACTAACGTCAACTAATGTTAAGTTACGTTAACTAACGTTAATTAACGTCAACTAACGTTAAGTTACGTTAACTAACGTTAATTAACGTCCACTAACGTCAACTAACATCCACTAACGTTAGCTAACGTTAAGTTACGTCCACTAACGTTAACTTACGTTAAGTTACGTCCACTAACGTCAACTAACGTCAACTAACGTTAATTAACGTTAACTAACATCCACTAACGTCCACTAACGTTAATTAACGTCAACTAATGTTAATTAACGTCAACTAATGTTAATTAACGTCAACTAACGTTATGTTACGTCAAGTTACGTCAACTAACGTGAACTAACGTGCACTAACGTTAAGTTACGTCAACTAACGTTAAGTTACGTCAACTAACGTTAATTAACGTCAACCAACGTCAACTAACGTTAAGTTACGTCCACTAAGGTCAACTAACGTCCACTAACGTTAAGTTACGTCAACTAACGTTAAGTTACGTTAAGTTACGTCAACTAACGTTAACGTCAACTAACGTTAATTAACGTCAACTAACACTAACGTCCACTAACGTCAACTAACGTTAATTAACGTCCACTAACGTCTACTAACGTCAACTAATGTTAAGTTACGTTAACTAACGTTAATTAACGTCAACTAAAGTCAACTAACGTTAATTAACGTCAACTAGCGTTAAGTTAACTAACGTTACTTAACGTCAACCAACGTCAACTAACGTCCACTAACGTCACCTAACGTTAAGTTACGTAAACTAACGTTAATTAACGTCAACTAACGTTAATTTTCGTCAACTAACGTTAAGTTACGTTAACTAAAGTTAATTAACGCCAACTAACTTCCACTAACGTTAAGTTACGTCAACTAACGTTAAGTTACGTTAAGTTACGTCAACTAACGTTAATTAAAGTCAACTAACGTCAACTAACGTTAATTAACATCAACTAACGTCAACTAACGCTAAGTTACGTTAAGTTACGTCAACTAACACGTTAACTAACGTCAACTAACGTTAAATTACATGAACTAACGTCAACTAACGTCCACCAACGTCAACTAACGTTAATTAACGTCAACTAACGTTAAGTTACGTCAACTAACGTTAAGTTACGTCAACTAACGTCCACTAACGTCAACTAACGTTAAGTTACGTTAAGTTACGTCAACTATCGTTAATTAACGTCAACTAACGTGAACTAACGTTACTTAACCTCAACTAACGTCAACTAACGCCAAGTTACGTTAAGTTACGTCAACTAACACGTTAATTAACGTCAACTAACGTTAAATTACATTAACTAACGTCAACTAACGTCCAACAACGTCAACTAACGTCCAACAACGTCAACTAACGTTAATTAACGTCAACAAACGTTAACTAACGTTTAGTTACGTTAAGTTACGTCAACTAACGTTAATTTACGTTAACTAACGTCAACTAACGTCAAGTTACGTTAAGCTACGTTAAGTTACGTCAACTAACGTCCACTAACGTCAACTAACGTCAACTAATGTTAAGTTACGTCAACTAACGTTAATTAACGTCCACTAACGTCAACTAACGTCAACTAAGGTTAAGTTACGTTAACTAACGTTAATTAACGTCAACTAACGTTAAGTTACGTTAACTAACCTTAATTAACGTGCACTAACGTCATCTAACATCCACTAACGTTAGCTAACGTTAAGTTACGTTAAGTTACGTCCACTAACGTTAACTTACGTTAAGTTACGTCAACTAACGTCGACTAAAGTTAATTAAGGTTGACTAACGTCAACTAAAACGTCAACTAACATCCACTAACGTCCACTAATGTCCACTAACGTTAATTAACGTCAACTAATGTTAATTAACGTCAACTAACGTTAACTAACGTTAACTAACGTTAAGTTACGTCAAGTTACGTCAACTAACGTGAACTAACGTTAAGTTACATCACGTCAACTCACGTCAACTAACGTCAACTAACGTTAAGTTACGTTCACTAACGTCCATTAACGTCAACTAACGTCAACTAACGTTAAGTTACGTTAAGTTACGTGAACTAACGTTAAGTTACGTCAACTAACGTTAATTAACGTCAACTAACACTAACGTCAACTAACGTTAATTAACGTCCACTAACGTCAACTAATGTTAAGTTACGTTAACTAACGTTAATTAACATCAACTAACGTTAATTAACGTCAACTAACGTTAAGTCACGTTAACTAACGTTACTTAACGTCAACCAACGTCAACTAACGTCCACTAACGTCAACTAACGTCAACTAACGTTAAGTTACGTCAACTAACGTTAATTAACGTCAACTAACGTTAATTATCGTCAACGAACGTAAAGTTACGTTAACTAACGTTAATTAACGTCAACTAACTTCCACTAACGTTAAGTTACGTCTACTAACGTCAACTAACGTTAAGTTATGTTAAGTTACGTTAAGTTACGTCCACTAACGTTAAGTTACGTCAACTAACGTTAATTAACGTCAACTAACGTGAACTAACATTAATTAACATCAACTAACGTCAACTAACGCTAAGTTACGTTAAGTTACATCAACTAACACGTTAATTAACGTCGACTAACGTCAACTAACGTTAAATTACATTAACTAACGTCAAATAACGTCCACCAACGTCAACTCACGTGAATTAACGTCAACTAACGTTAAGTTACGTCAACTAACGTTAAGTTACGTCAACTAACGTTAAGTTACGTTAACTCACGTCAACTAACGTTAAGTTACGTTAAGTTACGTCAACTAACGTTAAGTTACGTTAAGTTACGTCAACTAACGTTAATTAACGTCAACTAACGTCAACTAACGTGAACTAACGTTACTTAACATCAACTAATGTCAACTAGCGCTAAGTTACGTTAAGTTACGTCAACTAACACGTTAATTAACGTCAACTAACGTTAAATTACATTAACTAACGTCCACCAACGTCAACTAACGTTAATTAACATCAAATAACGTTAACTAACGTTAAGTTACGTCAACTAACGTCAAGTTACGTTAACTAACGTCAACTAACACGTCAAGTTATGTTAAGTTACGTTAAGTTACGTCAACTAACGTCCACTAACGTTAAGTTACGTTAACTAACGTTAATTAACGTCCACTAACGTTAGCTAACGTTAAGTTACGTCAAACTTACGTTAAGTTACGTCAACTAAAGTCAACTAACGTTAATTAACGTTGACTAACGTCAACTAACATCCACTAACGTCCACTAAGGTCCACTAACGTTAATTAAATACAACTAATGTTAATTAACGTCAACTAACGTCAATTAACGTTAACTAACGTTAAGTTACGTCAAGTTACGTCAACTAACGTGAACTAACGTTAAGTTACGTCAACTAACGTTAAGTTATGTCAACTAACGTTAATTAACGTCAACTAACGTCAACTAACGTTAAGTTAAGTTCACTAACGTCCACTAACGTCCACTAACGTCAACTAACGTTAAGTTACGTCAACTAACGTTAAGTTACGTCAACTAACGTTAATTAACGTCAACTAACACTAACGTCAACTAACGTTAATTGACGTCCACTAACGTCTACTAACGTCAACTAATGTTAAGTTACGTTAACTAACGTTAATTAACGTCCACTAAAGTCAACTAACGTTAATTAACGTCAACTAACGTTAAGTCACGTTAACTAACGTTACTTAACGTCATCCAACGTCCACTAACGTCCACTAACGTCAACTAACGTTAAGTTACGTCCACTAACGTTAATTAACGTCAACTAACGTTAATTATCGTCAACTAACGTTAAGTTACGTTAACTAACGTTAATTAACGTCAACTAACTTCCACTAACGTTAATTTACGTCAACTAATGTCAACTAACGTTAAGTTACGTCAGCTAACGTTAATTATCGTCAACTAACTTCCACTAACGTTAAGTTACGTCAACTAACGTCAAGTAACGTTAAGTTACGTTAAGTTACGTTAAGTTACGTTAAGTTACGTCAACTAACGTTAATTAACGTCAACTAACGTGAACTAACGTTAATTAACATCAACTAACGTCAACTAACGCTAAGTTACGTTAAGTTACGTCAACTAACACGTTAATTAACGTCAACTAACGTCAACTAACGTTAAATTACATTAACTAACGTCAACTAACGTCCACCAACGTCAACTAACGTTAATTAACGTTAACTAACGTCAACTAACGTTAAGTTACGTTCACTAACGTCCACTAACGTCAACTAACGTCAAGTTACGTCAAGTTACGTTAAGTTACGTTAAGTTACGTCAACTAACGTCCACTAACGTCAATAACGTCAACTAATGTTAAGTTACGTCAACTAACGTTAATTAACGTCCATTAACGTCAACTAACGTCAACTAATGTTAAGTTACGTTAACTAACGTTAATTAACGTCAACTAACGTTAAGTTACGTTAACTAACGTTAATTAACGTCCACTAACGTCAACTAACATCCACTAACGTTAGCTAACGTTAAGTTACGTTAAGTTACGTCCACTAACGTTAACTTACGTTAAGTTACGTCCACTAACGTCAACTAACGTTAATTAACGTTAACTAACATCCACTAACGTCCACTAACGTTAATTAACGTCAACTAATGTTAATTAACGTCAACTAACGTTATGTTACGTCAAGTTACGTCAACTAACGTGAACTAACGTTAAGTTACGTCAACTAACGTTAATTAACGTCAACCAACGTCAACTAACGTTAAGTTACGTCCACTAACGTCAACTAACGTCCACTAACGTCCACTAACGTTAATTAACGTCCATTAACGTCAACTAACGTCAACTAATGTTAAGTTACGTTAACTAACGTTAATTAACGTCAAATAATGTTAAGTTACGTTAACTAACGTTAATTAACGTCCACTAACGTCAACTAACATCCACTAACGTTAGCTAACGTTAAGTTACGTTAAGTTACGTCCACTAACGTTAACTTACGTTAAGTTACGTCCACTAACGTCCACTAACGTCCACTAACGTCAACTAACGTCAACTAACGTTAATTAACGTTAACTAACATCCACTAACGTCCGCTAATGTCCACTAACGTTAATTAACGTCAACTAATGTTAATTAACGTCAACTAATGTTAATTAACGTCAACTAACGTTATGTTACGTCAAGTTACGTCAACTAACGTGAACTAACGTTAAGTTACGTCAACTAACGTTAAGTTACGTCAACTAACGTTAAGTTACGTCCACTAACGTCAACTAACGTCCACTAACGTCCACTAACGTCAACTAACGTTAAGTTACGTCAACTAACGTTAATTAACGTCAACTAACACTAACGTCCACTAACGTCAACTAACGTCAACTAACGTCAACTAACGTTAATTAACGTCCACTAACGTCAACTAATGTTAAGTTACGTTAACTAACGTTAATTAACGTCAACTAAAAGTCAACTAACGTTAATTAACGTCAACTAGCGTTAAGTCACGTTAACTAATGTTACTTAACGTCAACCAACGTCAACTAACGTCCACTAACGTCACCTAACGTTAAGTTACGTCAACTGACGTTAATTAACGTCAACTAACGTTAATTTTCGTCAACTAACGTTAAGTTACGTTAACTAAAGTTAATTAACGCCAACTAACTTCCACTAACGTTAAGTTACGTCAACTAACGTTAAGTTACGTCAACTAACGTTAATTAACGTCAACTAACGTCAACTAACGTTAATTAACCTCAACTAACGTCAACTAACGCTAAGTTACGTTAAGTTACGTCAACTAACACGTTAATTAACGTCAACTAACGTTAAATTACATTAACTAACGTCAACTAACGTCCACCAACGTCAACTAACGTTAATTAACGTCAACTAACGTTAAGTTACGTCAACTAACGTTAAGTTACGTCAACTAACGTCCACTAACGTCAACTAACGTTAAGTTACGTCAACTAACGTTAATTAACGTCAACCAACGTCAACTAACGTGAACTAACGTTACTTAACCTCAACTAACGTCAACTAACGCCAAGTTACGTTAATTTACGTCAACTAACACGTTAATTAACGTCAACTAATGTTAAATTACATTAACTAACGTCAACTAACGTCCACCAACGTCAACTAACGTTAATTAACGTCAACGAACGTTAACTAACGTTTAGTTACGTTAAGTTACGTCAACTAACGTTAATTTACGTTAACTAACGTCAACTAACGTCAAGTTACGTTAAGCTACGTTAAGTTACGTCAACTAACGTCCACTAACGTCAACTAACGTCAACTAATGTTAAGTTACGTCAACTAACGTTAATTAACGTCCACTAACGTCAACTAACGTCAACTAATGTTAAGTTACGTTAACTAACGTTAATTAACGTCAACTAACGTTAAGTTACGTTAACTAACCTTAATTAACGTGCACTAACGTCATCTAACATCCAGTAACGTTAGCTAACGTTAAGTTACGTCCACTAACGTTAACTTACGTTAAGTTACGTCAACTAACGTCAACTAAAGTTAATTAAGGTTGACTAACGTCAACTAAAACGTCAACTAACATCCACTAACGTCCACTAATGTCCACTAACGTTAATTAACGTCAACTAATGTTAATTAACGTCATCTAACGTCAACTAACGTTAACTAACGTTAAGTTACGTCAAGTTACGTCAACTAACGTTAAGTTACATCACGTCAACTCACGTCAACTAACGTCAACTAACGTTAAGTTACGTTCACTAACGTCCATTAACGTCCATTAACGTCAACTAACGTTAAGTTACGTCAACTAACGTTAAGTTACGTTAAGTTACGTGAACTAACGTTAAGTTACGTCAACTAACGTTAATTAACGTCAACTAACACTAACGTCAACTAACGTTAATTAACGTCCACTAATGTTAATTAACGTCAACTAACGTCAACTAACGTTAACTAACGTTAAGTTACGTCAAGTTACGTCAACTAACGTTAAGTTACATCACGTCAACTCACGTCAACTAACGTCAACTAACGTTAAGTTACGTTCACTAACGTCCATTAACGTCCATTAACGTCAACTAACGTTAAGTTACGTCAACTAACGTTAAGTTACGTGAACTAACGTTAAGTTACGTCAACTAACGTTAATTAACGTCAACTAACACTAACGTCAACTAACGTTAATTAACGTCCACAAGCGTCTACTAACGTCAACTAATGTTAAGTTACGTTACCTAACGTTAATTAACATCAACTAAAGTCAACTAACGTTAATTAACGTTAGTTAACGTTAAGTCACGTTAACTAACGTTACTTAACGTCAACCAACGTCAACTAACGTGAACTAACGTCAACTAACGTTAAGTTACGTCAACTAACGTTAATTATCGTCAACTAACGTTAAGTTCACGTAACTTAACGTAAACTAACTTCCACTAACGTTAAGTTACGTCTACTAACGTCAACTAACGTTAAGTTATGTTAAGTTACGTTAAGTTACGTCAACTAACGTTAAGTTACGTTAAGTTACGTCAACTAACGTTAATTAACGTCAACTAACGTGAACTAACGTTAATTAACATCAACTAACGTCAACTAACGCTAAGTTACGTTAAGTTACATCAACTAACACGTTAATTAACGTCGACTAACGTCAACTAACGTTAAATTACATTAACTAACGTCAACTAACGTCCACCAACGTCAACTCACGTTAATTAACGTCAACTAACGTTAAGTTACATTAAGTTACGTCAACTAACGTTAAGTTACGTTAACTCACGTCAACTAACGTTAAGTTACGTTAAGTTACGTCAACTAACGTTAATTAACGTCAACTAACGTCAACTAACGTGAACTAACGTTACTTAACATCAACTAATGTCAACTAACGCTAAGTTACATTAAGTTACGTCAACTAACACGTTAATTAACGTCAACTAACGTCAACTAACGTTAAATTACATTAACTAACGTCCACCAACGTCAACTAACGTTAATTAACGTCAAATAACGTTAACTAACGTTAAGTTACGTCAACTAACGTCAAGTTACGTTAACTAACGTCAACTAACATCAAGTTACATTAAGTTACGTCAACTAACGTCAACTAACGTTAAGTTACGTTAACTAACGTTAATTAACGTCCACTAACGTCAACTAACATCCACTAACGTTAGCTAACGTTAAGTTACGTCAACTAAAGTCAACTAACGTTAATTAACGTTGACTAACGTCAACTAACATCCACTAACGTCCACTAAGGTCCACTAACGTTAATTAACGACAACTAATGTTAATTAACGTCAACTAACGTCAAGTAACGTTAACTAACGTTAAGTTACGTCAAGTTACGTCAACTAACGTGAACTAACGTTAAGTTACGTCAACTAACGTTAAGTTATGTCAACTAACGTTAATTAACGTCAACTAACGTCAACTAACGTTAAGTTACGTTCACTAACGTCCACTAACGTCCACTAACGTCAACTAACGTTAAGTTACGTCAACTAACGTTAAGTTACGTCAACTAACGTTAATTAACGTCAACTCACACTAACGTCAACTAACGTTAATTGACGTCCACTAAAGTCTACTAACGTCAACTAATGTTAAGTTACGTTAACTAACGTTAATTAACGTCCACTAAAGTCAACTAACGTTAATTAAAGTCAACTAACGTTAAGTCACGTTAACTAACGTTACTTAACGTCATCCAACGTCCACTAACGTCCACTAACGTCAACTAACGTTAAGTTACGTCCACTAACGTTAATTAACGTCAACTAACGTTAATTATCGTCAACTAACGTTAAGTTACGTTAATTTACGTTAACTAACGTTAATTAACGTCAACTAACTTCCACTAACGTTAATTTACGTCAACTAATGTATACTAACGTTAAGTTACGTTAAGTTACGTCAACTAACGTTAATAAACGTCAACTAACGTGAACAAACGTTACTTAACCTCAACTAACGTCAACTAACGCTAAGTTACGTTAAGTTACGTCAACTAACACGTTAATTAACGTCAACTAACGTTAAATTACATTAACTAACGTCAACTAACGTCCAGCAACGTCAACTAACTACGTTAACTAACGTCAACTAACGTTAAGTTACGTCAACTAACGTTAATTAACGTCAACTAACGTTAATTAACGTCAACTAACGTTACTTAACGTCATCCAACGTCCACTAACGTCCACTAACGTCAACTAACGTTAAGTTACGTTGACTAACGTTAATTAACGTCAACTAACTTCCACTAACGTTAAGTTACGTCCACTAACGTCAACTAACGTTAAGTTACGTCCACTAACGTCAACTAACGTTAAGTTACGTTAAGTTACGTTAAGTTACGTCAACTAACGTTAATTAACGTCAACTAACATCAACTAACGTGAACTAACGTTAATTAACATCAACTAACGTCAACTAACGCTAAGTTACGTTAAGTTACGTCAACTAACACGTTAATTAACGTCGACTAACGTCAACTAACGTTAAATTACATTAACTAACGTCAACTAACGTCCACCAACGTCAACTAACGTTAATTAACATCAACTAACGTTAACTAACGTTAAGTTACGTCAACTAACGTTAAGTTACGTCAACTAACGTTAAGTTACGTCAACTAACGTTAATTAACGTCAACTAACGTCAACTAACGTTAATTCACATCAACTAACGTCAACTAACGCTAATTTACGTTAAGTTACGTCAACTAACACGTTAATTAACGTCAACTAACGTTAAATTACATTAACTAACGTCAACTAACGTCCACCAACGTCAACTAACGTTAATTAACGTCAACTAACGTTAAGTTACGTTAACTAACGTCAACTAACGTCAAGTTACGTTAAGTTACGTCAACTAACGTCAAGTTACGTTCACTAACGTCAACTAACGTGAACTAACGTTAATTAACATCAACTAACGTCAACTAACGCTAAGTTACGTTAAGTTACGTCAACTAACACGTTAATTAACGTCAACTAACGTTAAATTACATTAACTAACGTCAACTAACGTCCACCAACGTTAACTAACGTTAATTAACGTCAACTAACGTTAAGTTACGTTAAGTTACGTTAACTAACGTCAACTAACGTCAAGTTACGTTAAGTTACGTTAAGTTACGTCAACTAACGTCCACTAACGTCAACTAACGTCAACTAATGTTAAGTTACGTCAACTAACGTTAATTCACGTTCACTAACGTCAACTAAGCTTAAGTTACGTTAACTAACGTTAATTAACGTCAACTAACGTTAAGTTACGTTAACTAACGTTACTTAACGTCCACTAACGTCAACTAACATCCACTAACGTTAGCTGACGTTAAGTTACGTTAAGTTACGTCCACTAACGTTAACTTACGTTAAGTTACGTCAACTAACGTCGATTAACGTTGACTAACATCAACTAACATCCACTAACGTTAATTAACGTCAACTAATGTTAATTAACGTCAACTAACGTCAACTAACGTTAACTAACGTTAAGTCACGTCAAGTTACGTCAACTAACGTGAACTAACGTTAAGTTACGTCAACTAACGTTAAGTTATGTCAACTAACGTTAATAAACGTCAACTAACGTCAACTAACGTTAAGTTACGTTTCACTAACGTCAACTAACGTTAAGTTACGTCAACTAACGTTAAGTTACGTCAACTAACGTTAATTAACGTCAACTAACACTAACGTCAACTAACGTTACTTAACGTCCACTAACGTCTACTAACGTCAACTAATGTTAAGTTACGTTAACTAACGTTAATTAACGTCCACTAAAGTCAACTAACGTTAATTAACGTCAACTAACATTAAGTCACGTAAACTAACGTTACTTAACGTCATCCAACGTCCACTAACGTCCACTAACGTCAACTAACGTTAAGTTACGTCAACTAACGTTAATTATCGTCAACTAACGTTAAGTTACGTTAACTAACGTTAATTAACGTCAACTAACTTCCACTAACGTTAAGTTACGTCAACTAACGTTAAGTTACGTCCACTAACGTTAAGTTACGTCAACTAACGTTAATTAACGTCAACTAACGTGAACTCACGTTAATTAACATCAACTAACGTCAACTAACGCTAAGTTACGTTAAGTTTCGTCAACTAACACGTTAATTAACGTCAACTAACGTTAAATTACATTAACTAACGTCAACTAAGGTCCACCAACGTCAACTAACGTTAATTAACGTCAACTAACGTTAAGTTACGTCAACTAACGTTAAGTTACGTTAACTAACGTCCACTAACGTCAACTAACGTTAAGTTACGTTAAGTTACGTCAACTAACGTGAACTAACCGTCAACTAACATCAACTAACGTGAACTAACGTTAATTAACGTCAACTAACGTCAACTAACGTTAAATTACATTAACTAACGTCAACTAACGTCCACCAACGTCAACTAACGTTAACTAACGTCAACTAACGTTAAGTTGCGTTAACTAACGTCAACTAACGTCAAGTTACGTTAAGTTACGTTAAGTTACGTCAACTAACGTCAACTAATGTTAAGTTACGTTAACTAACGTTAATTAACGTCAACTAACGTTAAGTTACGTTAACTAACGTTAATTAACGTCCACTAACGTCAAGTAACATCCGCTAACGTTAGCTAACGTTAAGTTACGTTAAGTTACGTCAACTAATAACGTTAAGTTACGTCAACTAACGCCAACTAACGTTAATTAACGTTGACTAACGTCAACTAACATCCACTAACGTCTACTAAGGTCCACTAACATTAATTAACGTCAACTAATGTTAATTAACGTCAACTAACGTCAACTAACGTTAAGTTACGTCAAGTTACGTCAACTAACGTGAACTAACGTTAAGTTACGTCAATTAACGTTAAGTTATGTCAGCTAACGTTAATTAACGTCAACTAACGTCCACTAACGTTCACTAACGTCAACTAACGTTAAGTTACGTCAACTAACGTTAAGTAACGTTAAGTTACGTCAACTAACACTAACGTCAACTAACGTTAATTAACGTCCACTAACGTCTACTAACGTCAACTAATGTTAAGTAACGTTAACTAACGTTAATTAACATCAACTAAAGTCAACTAACGTTAATTAACGTCAACTAACGTTAATTCACGTACACTAACGTTACTTAACGTCAACCAACGTCCACTAACGTCAACTAACGTTAAGCTACGTCAACTAAGGTTAATTATCGTCAACTAACGTTAAGTTAAGTTAACTAACGTTAATTAACGTCAACTAACTTCCATTAACGTTAAGTTACGTCAACTAACGTTAAGTTACGTCAACTAACGTTAAGTTACGTTAAGTTACGTCAACTCACGTTAATTAACGTCAACTAACGTGAACTAACGTGAACTAACATCAACTAACGCTAAGTTACGTTAAATTACGTCAACTAACACGTTAATTAACGTCCACCAATGTCAACTAACGTTAACTAACGTCAACTAACGTTAAGTTACTTACGTTCACTAACGTCAACTAACGTCAAGTTACGTTAAGTTACGTCAACTAACGTCAACTAATGTTAAGTTACGTTAACTAACGTCAACTAACGTTAAGTTACGTTAACTAACGTTAATTAACGTCCACTAACGTCAAGTAACATCCGCTAACGTTAGCTAACGTTAAGTGACGTCAACTAATGTCAACTAACGTTAATTAACGTTGACTAACGTCAACTAACATCCACTAACGTCTACTAAGGTCCACTAACATTAATTAACGTCAACTAATGTTAATTAACGTCAACTAACGTCAACTAACGTTAACTAACGTTAACTAACGTTAAGTTACGTCAACTAACGTGAGCTAACGTTAAGTTACGTCAATTAACGTTAAGTTAACGTCAACTAACGTTCACTAACGTCAACTAACGTTAAGTTACGTCAACTAACGTTAAGTAACGTTAAGTTACGTCAACTAACACTAACGTCAACTAACGTTATAATTAACGTCCACTAACGTCTACTAACGTCAACTAATGTTAAGTAACGTTAATTAACATCAACTAAAGTCAACTAACGTTAATTAACGTCAACTAACGTTAATTCACGTACACTAACGTTACTTAACGTCAACCAACATCAACTAACGTCCACTAACGTCCACTAACGTCAACTAACGTTAAGCTACGTCAACTAACGTTAATTATCGTCAACTAACGTTAAGTTAAGTTAACTAACGTTAATTAACGTCAACTAACTTCCATTAACGTTAAGTTACGTCAACTAACGTCAACTAACGTTAAGTTACGTTAAGTTACGTCAACTAACGTTAAATTACGTTAAGTTACGTCAACTCACGTTAATTAACGTCAACTAACGTCAACTAACGTGAACTAACGTTAATTAACATCAACTAACGTCAACTAACGCTAAGTTACGTTAAGTTACGTCAACTAACACGTTAACTAACGTCAATTAACGTCCACCAACGACAACTAACGTTAATTAACGTCAACTAACGTTAAGTTACGTCAAGTTACGTCAACTAACGTTAAGTTACGTTAACTAACGTCAACTAACGTTAAGTTACGTTAAGTTACGTCAACTAACGTTAATTAACGTCAACTAACGCCAAGTTACGTTAAGTTTCGTCAACTAACACGTCAACTAACGTCAACTAACGTTAAATTACATTAACTAACGTCCACCAACGTCAACTAACGTTAACTAACGTTAAGTTACGTCAACTAACGTTAAGTTACGTCAACTAACGTCAAGTTACGTTAAGTTACGTCAACTAACGTCAACTAATGTTAAGTTACGTCAACTAACGTTAATTAACGTCCACTAACGTCAATTAACGTCAACTAATGTTAAGTTACGTTAACTAACGTTAATTAACGTCAACTAACGTTAAGTTACGTTAACTAACCTTAATTAACGTGCACTAACGTCAACTAACATCCACTAACGTTAGCTAACGTTAAGTTACGTTAAGTTACGTTAAGTTACTTCCACTAACGTTAACTTACGTTAAGTTACGTCAACTAACGTCAACTAAAGTTAATTAACGTTGACTAACGTCCACTAATGTCCACTAACGTTAATTAACGTCAACTAATGTTAATTAACGTCAACTAACGTCAACTAACGTTAACTAACGTTAAGTTACGTCAAGTTACGTCAACTAACGTGAACTAACGTTAAATTACGTCACGTCCACTCACGTCAACTAACGTTAAGTTACGTTCACTAACGTCCATTAACGTCCATTAACGTCAACTAATGTTAAGTTACGTGAACTAACGTTAAGTTACGTCAACTAACGTTAATTAACGTCAACTAACACTAACGTCAACTAACGTTAATTAACGTCCACTAACGTCTACTAACGTCAACTAATGTTAAGTTACGTTAATTAACATCAACTAAAGTCAACTAACGTTAATTAACGTCAACTAACGTTAAGTCACGTTAACTAACGTTATTTAACGTCAAGCAACGTCAACTAACGTCCACTAACGTCAACTAACGTCAAGTTACGTCAACTAACGTTAATTAACGTCAACTAACGTTAAGTTACGTCAACTAACGTTAATTAACGTCCACTAACTTCCACTAACGTTAATTTACGTCTACTAACGTCAACTAACGTTAAGTTACGTTAAGTTACGTCAACTAACGTTAATTAACGTCAACTAACGTCAACTAACGTGAACTAACGTTAATTAACATCAACTAACGTCAACTAACGCTAAGTTACGTTAAGTTACGTCAACTAACACGTTAATTAACGTCGACTAACGTCAACTAACGTTAAATTACATTAACTAACGTCAACTAACGTCCACCAACGTTAATTACCGTCAACTAACTTTAAGTTACGTTATGTTACGTCAACTAACGTCAACTAACGTTAAGTTACGTTAACTAACGTCAACTAACGTTAAGTTACGTTAAGTTACGTCAACTAACGTTAAGTTACATTAAGTTACGTCAACTAACGTTAATTAACGTGAACTAACGTGAACTAACGTTACTTAACATCAACTAATGTCAACTAACGCTAAGTTACGTTAAGTTACGTCAACTAACACGTTAATTAACGTTAACTAACGTCAACTAACGTTAAATTACATTAACTAACGTCCACCAACGTCAACTAACGTTAATTAACGTCCACTAACGTCTACTAACGTCAACTAATGTTAAGTAACGTTAACTAACGTTAATTAACATCAACTAAAGTCAACTAACGTTAATTAACGTCAACTAACGTTAATTCACGTACACTAACGTTACTTAACGTCAACCAACGTCCACTAACGTCAACTAACGTTAAGCTACGTCAACTAAGGTTAATTATCGTCAACTAACGTTAAGTTAAGTTAACTAACGTTAATTAACGTCAACTAACTTCCATTAACGTTAAGTTACGTCAACTAACGTTAAGTTACGTTAAGTTACGTCAACTAACGTTAAGTTACGTTAAGTTACGTCAACTCACGTTAATTAACGTCAACTAACGTCAACTAACGTGAACTAACGTTAATTAACATCAACTAACGTCAACTAACGCTAAGTTACGTTAAATTACGTCAACTAACACGTTAATTAACGTCCACCAACGTCAACTAACGTTAACTAACGTCAACTAACGTTAAGTTACTTACGTTCACTAACGTCAACTAACGTCAAGTTACGTTAAGTTACGTCAACTAACGACAACTAATGTTAAGTTACGTTAACTAACGTCAACTAACGTTAAGTTACGTTAACTAACGTTAATTAACGTCCACTAACGTCAAGTAACATCCGCTAACGTTAGCTAACGTTAAGTGACGTCAACTAATGTCAACTAACGTTAATTAACGTTGACTAACGTCAACTAACATCCACTAACGTCTACTAAGGTCCACTAACATTAATTAACGTCAACTAATGTTAATTAACGTCAACTAACGTCAACTAACGTTAACTAACGTTAACTAACGTTAAGTTACGTCAACTAACGTGAACTAACGTTAAGTTACGTCAATTAACGTTAAGTTAACGTCAACTAACGTTCACTAACGTCAACTAACGTTAAGTTACGTCAACTAACGTTAAGTAACGTTAAGTTACGTCAACTAACACTAACGTCAACTAACGTTATAATTAACGTCCACTAACGTCTACTAACGTCAACTAATGTTAAGTAACGTTAATTAACATCAACTAAAGTCAACTAACGTTAATTAACGTCAACTAACGTTAATTCACGTACACTAACGTTACTTAACGTCAACCAACATCAACTAACGTCCACTAACGTCCACTAACGTCAACTAACGTTAAGCTACGTCAACTAACGTTAATTATCGTCAACTAACGTTAAGTTAAGTTAACTAACGTTAATTAACGTCAACTAACTTCCATTAACGTTAAGTTACGTCAACTAACGTCAACTAACGTTAAGTTACGTTAAGTTACGTCAACTAACGTTAAATTACGTTAAGTTACGTCAACTCACGTTAATTAACGTCAACTAACGTCAACTAACGTGAACTAACGTTAATTAACATCAACTAACGTCAACTAACGCTAAGTTACGTTAAGTTACGTCAACTAACACGTTAACTAACGTCAATTAACGTCCACCAACGACAACTAACGTTAATTAACGTCAACTAACGTTAAGTTACGTCAAGTTACGTCAACTAACGTTAAGTTACGTTAACTAACGTCAACTAACGTTAAGTTACGTTAAGTTACGTCAACTAACGTTAATTAACGTCAACTAACGCCAAGTTACGTTAAGTTTCGTCAACTAACACGTCAACTAACGTCAACTAACGTTAAATTACATTAACTAACGTCCACCAACGTCAACTAACGTTAACTAACGTTAAGTTACGTCAACTAACGTTAAGTTACGTCCACTAACGTCAAGTTACGTTAAGTTACGTCAACTAACGTCAACTAATGTTAAGTTACGTCAACTAACGTTAATTAACGTCCACTAACGTCAATTAACGTCAACTAATGTTAAGTTACGTTAACTAACGTTAATTAACGTCAACTAACGTTAAGTTACGTTAACTAACCTTAATTAACGTGCACTAACGTCAACTAACATCCACTAACGTTAGCTAACGTTAAGTTACGTTAAGTTACGTTAAGTTACTTCCACTAACGTTAACTTACGTTAAGTTACGTCAACTAACGTCAACTAAAGTTAATTAACGTTGACTAACGTCAACTAACGTCAACTAACGTTAACTAACGTTAAGTTACGTCAAGTTACGTCAACTAACGTGAACTAACGTTAAATTACGTCACGTCCACTCACGTCAACTAACGTTAAGTTACGTTCACTAACGTCCATTAACGTCCATTAACGTCAACTAATGTTAAGTTACGTGAACTAACGTTAAGTTACGTCAACTAACGTTAATTAACGTCAACTAACACTAACGTCAACTAACGTTAATTAACGTCCACTAACGTCTACTAACGTCAACTAATGTTAAGTTACGTTAATTAACATCAACTAAAGTCAACTAACGTTAATTAACGTCAACTAACGTTAAGTCACGTTAACTAACGTTATTTAACGTCAAGCAACGTCAACTAACGTCCACTAACGTCAACTAACGTCAAGTTACGTCAACTAACGTTAATTAACGTCAACTAACGTTAAGTTACGTCAACTAACGTTAATTAACGTCCACTAACTTCCACTAACGTTAATTTACGTCTACTAACGTCAACTAACGTTAAGTTACGTTAAGTTACGTTAAGTTACGTCAACTAACGTTAAGTTACGTTAAGTTACGTCAACTAACGTTAATTAACGTCAACTAACGTCAACTAACGTGAACTAACGTTAATTAACATCAACTAACGTCAACTAACGCTAAGTTACGTTAAGTTACGTCAACTAACACGTTAATTAACGTCGACTAACGTCAACTAACGTTAAACATTAACTAACGTCAACTAACGTCCACCAACGTTAATTACCGTCAACTAACTTTAAGTTACGTTATGTTACGTCAACTAACGTCAACTAACGTTAAGTTACGTTAACTAACGTCAACTAACGTTAAGTTACGTTAAGTTACGTCAACTAACGTTAAGTTACATTAAGTTACGTCAACTAACGTTAATTAACGTGAACTAACGTGAACTAACGTTACTTAACATCAACTAATGTCAACTAACGCTAAGTTACGTTAAGTTACGTCAACTAACACGTTAATTAACGTTAACTAACGTCAACTAACGTTAAATTACATTAACTAACGTCCACCAACGTCAACTAACGTTAATTAACGTCCACTAACGTCTACTAACGTCAACTAATGTTAAGTAACGTTAACTAACGTTAATTAACATCAACTAAAGTCAACTAACGTTAATTAACGTCAACTAACGTTAATTCACGTACACTAACGTTACTTAACGTCAACCAACGTCCACTAACGTCAACTAACGTTAAGCTACGTCAACTAAGGTTAATTATCGTCAACTAACGTTAAGTTAAGTTAACTAACGTTAATTAACGTCAACTAACTTCCATTAACGTTAAGTTACGTCAACTAACGTTAAGTTACGTTAAGTTACGTCAACTAACGTTAAGTTACGTTAAGTTACGTCAACTCACGTTAATTAACGTCAACTAACGTGAACTAACGTGAACTAACGTTAATTAACATCAACTAACGTCAACTAACGCTAAGTTACGTTAAATTACGTCAACTAACACGTTAATTAACGTCCACCAACGTCCACCAACGTCAACTAACGTTAACTAACGTCAACTAACGTTAAGTTACTTACGTTCACTAACGTCAACTAACGTCAAGTTACGTTAAGTTACGTCAACTAACGTCAACTAATGTTAAGTTACGTTAACTAACGTCAACTAACGTTAAGTTACGTTAACTAACGTTAATTAACGTCCACTAACGTCAAGTAACATCCGCTAACGTTAGCTAACGTTAAGTTACGTCAACTAATGTCAACTAACGTTAATTAACGTTGACTAACGTCAACTAACATCCACTAAGGTCTACTAAGGTCCACTAACATTAATTAACGTCAACTAATGTTAATTAACGTCAACTAACATCAACTAACGTTAACTAACGTTAAGTTACGTCAACTAACGTGAACTAACGTTAAGTTACGTCAATTAACGTTAAGTTAACGTCAACTAACGTTCACTAACGTCAACTAACGTTAAGTTACGTCAACTAACGTTAAGTAACGTTAAGTTACGTCAACTAACACTAACGTCAACTAACGTTATAATTAACGTCCACTAACGTCTACTAACGTCAACTAATGTTAAGTAACGTTAATTAACATCAACTAAAGTCAACTAACGTTAATTAACGTCAACTAACGTTAATTCACGTACACTAACGTTACTTAACGTCAACCAACGTCAACTAACGTCCACTAACGTCAACTAACGTTAAGCTACGTCAACTAACGTTAATTATCATCAACTAACGTTAAGTTAAGTTAACTAACGTTAATTAACGTCAACTAACTTCCATTAACGTTAAGTTACGTCAACTAACGTCAACTAACGTTAAGTTACGTTAAGTTACGTCAACTAACATTAAATTACGTTAAGTTACGTCAACTCACGTTAATTAACGTCAACTAACGTCAACTAACGTGAACTAACGTTAATTAACATCAACTAACGTCAACTAACGCTAAGTTACGTTAAGTTACGTCAACTAACACGTTAACTAACGTCAATTAACGTCCACCAACGACAACTAACGTTAATTCACGTCAACTAACGTTAAGTTACGTCAAGTTACGTCAACTAACGTTAAGTTACGTTAACTAACGTCAACTAACGTTAAGTTACGTCAACTAACGTTAATTAACGTCAACTAACGCCAAGTTACGTTAAGTTACGTCAACTAACACGTCAACTAACGTCAACTAACGTTAAATTACATTAACTAACGTCCACCAACGTCAACTAACGTTAACTAACGTTAAGTTACGTCAACTAACGTTAAGTTACGTCAACTAACGTCAACTAACGTCAAGTTACGTTAAGTTACGTCAACTAACGTCAACTAATGTTAAGTTACGTCAGCTAACGTTAATTAACGTCCACTAACGTCAATTAACGTCAACTAATGTTAAGTTACGTTAACTAACGTTAATTAACGTCAACTAACGTTAAGTTACGTTAACTAACCTTAATTAACGTGCACTAACGTCAACTAACATCCACTAACGTTAGCTAACGTTAAGTTACGTTAAGTTACGTTAAGTTACTTCCACTAACGTTAACTTACGTTAAGTTACGTCAACTAACGTCAACTAAAGTTAATTAACGTTGACTAACGTCCACTAATGTCCACTAACGTTAATTAACGTCAACTAATGTTAATTAACGTCAACTAACGTCAACTAACGTTAACTAACGTTAAGTTACGTCAAGTTACGTCAACTAACGTGAACTAACGTTAAATTACGTCACGTCCACTCACGTCAACTAACGTTAAGTTACGTTCACTAACGTCCATTAACGTCCATTAACGTCAACTAATGTTAAGTTACGTGAACTAACGTTAAGTTACGTCAACTAACGTTAATTAACGTCAACTAACACTAACGTCAACTAACGTTAATTAACGTCCACTAACGTCTACTAACGTCAACTAATGTTAAGTTACGTTAATTAACATCAACTAAAGTCAACTAACGTTAATTAACGTCAACTAACGTTAAGTCACGTTAACTAACGTTATTTAACGTCAAGCAACGTCAACTAACGTCCACTAACGTCAACTAACGTCAAGTTACGTCAACTAACGTTAATTAACGTCAACTAACGTTAAGTTACGTCAACTAACGTTAATTAACGTCCACTAACTTCCACTAACGTTAATTTACGTCTACTAACGTCAACTAACGTTAAGTTACGTTAAGTTACGTTAAGTTACGTCAACTAACGTTAAGTTACGTTAAGTTACGTCAACTAACGTTAATTAACGTCAACTAACGTCAACTAACGTGAACTAACGTTAATTAACATCAACTAACGTCAACTAACGCTAAGTTACGTTAAGTTACGTCAACTAACACGTTAATTAACGTCGACTAACGTCAACTAACGTTAAATTACATTAACTAACGTCAACTAACGTCCACCAACGTTAATTACCGTCAACTAACTTTAAGTTACGTTATGTTACGTCAACTAACGTCAACTAACGTTAAGTTACGTTAACTAACGTCAACTAACGTTAAGTTACGTTAAGTTACGTCAACTAACGTTAAGTTACATTAAGTTACGTCAACTAACGTTAATTAACGTGAACTAACGTTACTTAACATCAACTAATGTCAACTAACGCTAAGTTACGTTAAGTTAAGTTACGTTAAGTTACGTCAACTAACACGTTAATTAACGTTAACTAACGTCAACTAACGTTAAATTACATTAACTAACGTCCACCAACGTCAACTAACGTTAACTAACGTTAAATTACGTCAACTAACGTCAATTTACGTTAACTAACGTCAACTAACGTCAACTAACGTCAAGTTACGTTAAGTTACGTCAACTAACGTCAACTAACGTTAAGTTACGTTAACTAACGTTAATTAACGTCCACTAACGTCCACTAACGTCAACTAACGTCAACTAATGTTAAGTTACGTTAACTGACGTTAATTAACGTTAATTAACGTCAACTAATGTTAAGTTACGTTAACTAACGTTAATTAACGTCCACTAACGTCAACTAACATCCCCTAACGTTAAGTTACGTTAAGTTACGTTAAGTTACGTTAAGTTACGTCAACTAACGTCAACTAACGTTAATTAACGTTGACTAACGTCAACTAACATCCACTAAGGTCCACTAAGGTCCACTAACGTTAATTAACGTCAACTAACGTCAATTAACGTCAACTAGCGTTAATTAACGTCAAGTAACGTGAACTAACGTTAAGTTACGTCAACTAACGTTAAGTTATGTCAACTAACGTTAATTAACGTCAACTAACGTCAACTAACGTTAAGTTACGTCCACTAACGTCCACTAACGTCAACTTACGTCAACTAACGTTAAGTTACGTCAACTAACGTTAAGTTACGTCAACTAACGTTAATTGACGTCAACTAACACTAACGTCAACTAACGTTAATTAACGTCCACTAACGTCTACTAACGTCAACTAATGTTAAGTTACGTTAACTAATGTTAATTAACGTCCACTAAAGTCAACTAACGTTAATTAACGTCAACTAACGTTAAGTCACGTTAACTAACGTTACTTAAAGTCATCCAACGTCCACTAACGTCAACTAACGTTAAGTTACGTCAACTAACGTCAACTAACGTTAAGTTACGTTTACTAACGTTAATTAACGTCAACTAACTTCCACTAACGTTAATTTACGTCAACTAATGTCAACTAACGTTAAGTTACATTAAGTTACGTCAACTAACGTTAAGTTACGTTAATTAACGTCAATTAACGTCAACTAACGTGAACTAACATTAATTAACATCAACTAACGTCAACTAACGCTAAGTTACGTTAAGTTACGTCAACTAACACGTTAATTAACGTCAACTAACGTCAACTAACGTTAAATTACATTAATTAACGTCAACTAACGTCAACTAACGTCAAATTACATTAATTAACGTCAACTAACGTCCACCAACGTCAACTAACTACGTTAACTAACGTCAACTAACGTTAAGTTACGTTAAGTTACGTCAACTAACGTTAATTAACGTCAACTAACGTGAACTAACGTTAATTAACATCAACTAACATCAACTAACGCTAAGTTACGTTAAGTTTCGTCACTAACATCCACCAACGTCAACTAACGTCCACCAACGTCAACTAACGTTAATTAACGTCAACTAACGTTAAGTTACGTTAACTAACGTCAAGTTACGTTAAGTTACGTTAAGTTACGTCAACTAACGTTAAGTTACGTTAACTAACGTCAACTAACGTGAACTAACGTTAATTAACATCAAATAACGTCAACTAACGCTAAGTTACGTTAAGTTACATCAACTAACACGTTAATTAACGTCAACTAACGTCAACTAACGTTAAATTACATTAACTAACGTCAACTAACGTCAACTAACGTCAACTAACGTTAACTAACGTTAAGTTACGTCAACTAACGTTAAGTTACGTTAACTAACGTCAAGTTACGTTAAGTTACGTTAAGTTACGTCAACTAACGTCCACTAACGTCAACTAACGTCAACTAATGTTAAGTTACGCCAACTAACGTTAATTAACGTCGACTAACGTCAACTAACGTCGACTATTATTAAGTTACGTTAACTAACGTTAATTAACGTCAACTAACGTTAAGTTACGTTAACTAACGTTAAGTTACGTTGACTAACGTTAATTAACGTCCACTAACGTCAACTAACATCCACTAACGTTAGCTAATGTTAAGTTACGTTAAGTTACGTCAACTAACGTTAACTTACGTTAAGTTACGTCAACTAACGTCAACTAACGTCAACTAACATCCACTAACGTCAACTAATGTCCACTAACGTTAATTAACGTATTAACGTCAACTAATGTTAATTAACGTCAACTAACGTTAACTAACGTTAAGTTACGTCAAGTTACGTCAACTAACGTGAACTAACGTTAAGTTACGTCAACTAACGTTAAGTTATGTCAACTAACGTTAATTAACGTCAACTAACGTCAACTAACGTTAAGTTACGTTCACTAACGTCCACTAACGTCCACTAACGTCAACTAACGTTAAGTTACGTCAACTAACGTCCACTAACGTCAACTAACGTTAAGTTACGTCAACTAACGTTAAGTTACGTCAACTAACGTTAAGTTACGTCAACTAACGTTAATTAACGTCAACTAACACTAACGTCAACTAACGTTAATTAACGTCCACTAACGTCTACTAACATCAACTAATGTTAAGTTACGTTAACTAACGTTAATTAACATCAACTAAAGTCAACTAACGTTAATTAACGTCAACTAACGTTTAGTCACGTTAACTAACGTTACTTAACGTCAACCAACGTCAACTAACGTCCACTAACGTCAACTAACGTTAAGTTACGTCAACTAACGTTAATTAACGTCAACTAACGTTAATTATCGTCAACTATCGTTAAGTTACGTTAACTAACGTTAATTAACGTCAACTAACTTCCACTAACGTTAAGTTACGTCAACTAACGTCAACTAACGTTAAGTTACGTTAAGTTACGTTAAGTTACGTTAAGTCACGTCAACTAACGTTAAGTTACGTTAAGTCACGTCAACTAACGTTAAGTTACGTTAAGTTACGTTAAGTTACGTCAACTAACGTTAATTAACGTCAACTAACGTCAACTAACGTGAACTAAAGTTAATTAACGTCAACTAACGTCAACTAACGTGAAGTTACGTTAAGTTACGTCAACTAACACGTTAATTAACGTCAACTAACGTTAAATTACATTAACTATCGTCAACTAACGTCCACCAACGTCAACTAACGTTAATTAACGTCAACTAACGTTAAGTTACGTCAACTAACGTTAAGTTACGTCAACTAACGTTAAGTTACGTTAACTAACGTCAAGTTACGTCAACTAACGTCAACTAACGTCAACTAATGTTAAGTTACGTCAACCAACGTTAATTAACGTCCACTAACGTCCACTAACGTCAACTAACGTCAACTAGTGTTAAGTTACGTTAACTAACGTTAATTAACGTCAACTAACGTTAAGTTACGTTAACTAACGTTAATTAACGTCAACTAAAGTCAACTAACGTTAATTAACGTCAACTAACGTTAACCAACGTTAAGTTACGTCAACTAATGTTAAGTTACGTTAACTAACGTTAATTAATGTCAACTAACGTTAAGTTACGTTAACTAACGTTAATTAACGTCAACCAAAGTCAACTAACTGTAACAGAATGTCTTGCAGGGACTGAACTTCAGCTCTTTTGGTGAGCCGCGGCGCGGCGACAAAAGCAGAATTCGTGTTTTACCTAGTTCCGACTGGGTGAAAAAATAGAAGTCACTTACTGCATGGCCAATATTTTACAATACCATAGTAGACCATGGTCATCCATGTGAAAAGAACACTACTAAATTATGACTAATTCCATAAGAAAACATATGACCTTCCATGAAGTGGTAAATGTGATTTACTTTCATGTGACATACCTGATGTCCTGATGGGTGGTAAACTTTAACAACATTCATACAGAAATTTTCATCAAACAGAAGCTAATATCTCAAATCATAAAATCCTCATTGTTATGGACAATACCAGTCACTTATTTTTTATGCAATCAATGGCGTTTTCAAAAAGGCTCATCATCATCCTCAACCGCGGGCGAAAGTCAAAGGATATTAAACATATTATTGTACGGTAAAAGGATATGCTAAAAGGCACACATCCTAAATGAAAGTAAAAGGCGTATAGATATATAACAGAATTTGACTTACAGGTCTAGGATCGAATTTTGTTGAAGCCCAGTCTTGGGGTGAAAGTGTCTGTGACATATCAAAAAAAGATATTTCTTGAGGTGAAGCTGTTATTGCATTTTGGAAGTCACTTGCGCTTTAAACAAATAAACATAAATAAACAAATACCTTGTTTTAAAAGCAATTGTATCAGCAACAACAATAACCAAATAAGATACGTCAATCCATGCAACAACATTAAACAACTCGTACGTTAAGCTTTAATCCATGTAGTTTGTGCATAACCCACTGACTCGTATCTGTGTAGTCCTGCGTATTTAGTTTTTTAATCAATTAGGATAAAGACAGTCTTACAAATAATCCAGTGGCTATACCAATACCAATTATTAATATACCGAGTAAAATCCTCATTATACGAATCACTAATTTCGAAAAGGCTCACCATCATTCTCATCCTTAGAGCTATATTATGTGGCTATTTAACATATGATTATACAGATGTAAGCTATAGTGAAAACATATGCTAAAAGGCACACATCTAAAATGAAAGTAAAAGGCACATAGACCCAATTTTTTTGAAGTTTAGTCTTGAGGTGAAAGTGTCATGTAACATATCAAGGAAAAATAAATCTTGAGGTGAAGGCGTAATTGCATTTTGTAAGTCATTAATTTCACTGTAGACACACATACGAAATCAATCATTAGTGACATGAAAACACATAAATCAGTTAATTACTTCTAAACGGATGTAAGGATGTTATGTTTCATCCTTGAAAAAATAGTCCCGGATGAGGTGCAATGATGGCAACTCTTTTATCACAATACGAGATACGGAGTGGTCAGCCAATGAAACGGCTGCCACATGTTCTCTGCCTAGTCCTGGAATAGCTTGTACCTTGAGCTTTAAGCCATGTACTTTGTGTATCATCGACTAACTCATATCTCTATAGTCCATACATAGCTAATCGTACCCACGTCAAACTCATTTTAATTGGGTCGTCAAAAATTAATTCATTTGTGAGTCGTTTACGTTTCGCTTCTGGTAGACCACTAACCCCATGAAAACCAACCAATGCAATTTGTATGATATAAAGCTCAACAGAATCCAAGACTTCATTTACAAATATATTTACAAGTCATGAACTGTAACCTCAAGTTATTAGGAAAACAATATTTGTGTAGCTATTTCCTAAGTTATTTTTTTTCTAATTAATATCGTGATGAAGACAGAGTCTTACACAAAATATGACTAACTCCTCAACTGTAATTTAGGGAGAGTCATTTAGGCTTTAAATAAAAAAATTGGATATAAGATATCTTTAACCAATTACCTGCAAGGATTCAATATGGTACAATAGATCTTGAAAGCTACCTGATATCCGTTCAAATGGTAACAACTACTACATTTTCCTGCAAAATAAAACGGTTAGAAAATATCTTGACTTTGATAAGGTTCTAAGACAATAATAATTTAACAATGAGTAACATACCAGAAAATAAATAACTAATCTCAAGCATGTTAAATCGCGTTATACGGAGTTCCATCTGGGAGTACAAATTAAAAATCACTTGTGCATAATAGCCAATTGAGATGAGAATCCGAGTAATCTTGAAAACTTGGATAAAAACTACTAATAAAACATCACTCATCAATTATTATATGGAGAAAACTAATTAAAATCATTTAATTATTACTAGAATCTTGATTAACAAATTGTGAATTTAATTACTACGTGGTTTTTAGGACTAAACGTGCACGTACCCCTTTGGAACAGACCCTGCCCTGGTTCAATCTTGAAGCCAATTCAAATACGAATCATTCCCTCTCTTCTGTAGATCTAATTAACTCCGTTAATTGTAACGATTAAAACGTCTTGGACTTTTAGAGAGAGAGAGAGAGAGAGAGAGAGAGAGAGAGAGAGAGAGAGTAGAGAATGAAGTAAAGAAAGGGGTTAAATTGTATATAATAATCGAGTTTAAACCAATATCTGAAAAGAAAGAAAAAAAAGGGATTTATTCAAGTAACTGCAAATAAGAAATGTCAAAACCCTAACAATACAGAGTGAGAGACGATTAGCAAAATTGAAGATCAAAGGAGAATTCGCATATTAAATTACTAAAACTGATAACGATAATATAATGACAGAAATTATACGTTATGAGAAGATGATCGGAAAGAGAGAATTAAAAACAGTTGAAGATCGAAAAAAAAAAAACTAAAATATTGGATTACAAAAATTATTGATGATGATGACAGAAATTTTATGTAATGCGAAGATGATCGGAGTAATATTTATAGGGTACGAGTGTGGGTATTAGCTCAACGGTCGGAATTTATATAAGGTTTAAATGATCCACCGACTCTTATTTGCTTAATTTTTACGTACGTTCCTCAATTAATTTGAATCTTTAACTTTATTAATTTATCTTTATTAATACGGAGTATAATATAATAATATAATATAATACATTGGAGAATGCTAAATTAATTAAATACTGTATTAAATATTTAGATAATATCTATTACTATCTTATACGAAGTATTTGGCTATAAAGATGATGTCATTAAAAATGTATGACAAAACTTAAAAAAAATCCAAAAGAAAAAATTTGAGATATGAATGGTGATGTCATAAAAAATTTTCGTTTACAATTTTATTTAACCATCTAACAAAATTAAGAAATCTAATAAAAAAACGTTTTTTTTAATAAAACTCCATAATTGATGTCATTCGCCCTCGGGCGGATGGCGGACTTAATGTGGGGTCTCTTAATTGCAAAAACCTAGCCTTAATCGGCAAGTGGTGGTGGAGGTTTCACACCGAAACCGACTCCTTGTGGGTTAAGGTTATTAAAAGTATTTATGGGGCTACGGGACTACTTAACACGGGTGGGAATCTTTCTTGTACTAACTCTACTTGGAGTAATATTGTCAAAACAGGTTTCGAGATAAATAATGCGGGTGTCGAATTTTCAAGTTCCTTTGCTAAGGTGATCGGAAATGGTAACAATACAAGATTTTGGGAAGATGTTTGGCTACTGGACAAACCACTCAAGTAGGTTTTTAAAAGATTAGTGCGGCTCGAATCAAACCCTCATGTCACGGTCTCAAATCGTATACAACAAAAGGATGGCACGGTTTCATACTCATGGGAATGGTCTCGGATAATTTCGGGACGTACGAGAGGCGAGTTGGATAACCTTGAAGATCTTCTATCATCTTTTGAAATGCATCCGGATAAAGAAGACTTTTTTTCATGGAAGCTAAGTGGTAATGGTTCTTTCTCCAAAAAAAACTAACAAAACTTATCATGGAGAAAAAGTTTCCTTCAAATAATTCAAATTTGGTGACTATGAAGAATAATCTTGTTCCAAAAAAAGTTGAGGTATTCGTTTGGAGAGCGAAGCGGGAGAGATTACCCGTTTTGTCCGAACTAGACAAACGGGGTATCGATCTACACTCCGTTCTTTGCCCTCTTTGTGGTATGGAAATTGAATCGGTGAAGCATTCTCTTTTGTCGTGTGTGCATGTTCGTGAAATTTGGGAAAAAGTACCTGATTGGTGGGGTTTTGATTCGATTAATCTATCTTTTGATAATCTCCTATGTGGTTGTGGTCCTTCTAATTGCTCCGATTTGGGTAGAGAAATATGGCAAGCGGTCGAATGGATTAGTGGCTATCTTCTTTGGAGGAATAGGAACCAAAAAGTTTTCAAGAAACTTTCATGGACCGCCCCGAATGCACTAAGTGAGATTCAAGTCTTGAGCTTTGATTGGGTTGTGAAGCGTTGCAAGCAAAGGAAAGTCGAATGGCACGATTGGCTTCATAATCCTAGTGTTTACCTTGTTTAAATTGTAATTTTAGATGCGCTTATTTATCTTGTATAGTAATTTGGCGTAGGTTTCTAGCTCGGTATCCTTTCGCCTTGCAATGTATTTCTCGATGTATTTTGCGTTTTGATTTTATATGACACTGCTTTTCAAAAAAAAAAAAAAACTCCATAATTAAATAAAATAAAATATTTAAAAAAACAAGTAATCAAGATCCTGCACGCCTCAAATTTTTTGAGAAGACAAATATAGATATCAAAAAGCACGCTTATACTCTCTTCAAAAAAACCCTACTCACAAAAAATAATAATAATAAGCCTCTACTGTTTCTCATCTCTGTTATGGATTCAATTCCTCAGTTAATATCATCCTCTTCTTCATTTTTCAGATACAGATTCAAAAAGGCATCATATAATCAAGATTTTCTTCAGATTCAACATCTATGTTTGTTTACCTTTTTGGTTTTTTTCTACCCTTCTTCTTTTTCTTTTTAACAATTATTGAATTTGAAGATTTTTAGGTTTAAATCCGTGAATTATTTGTTACTGGCGGCTGAAAATGGAGAAGTAGAGGAGTATTTCATAAATGATATGCAAGTAGAAGTTCAAATTCGAGAAAAACAACACCTCAATCGGTATGTATAATAGGTATTCCGTAGTATTTTTTTAATTTTATTTATAAATCCAATATAATTGTACATTGTGTGTATATAAAGATCACTCTTAGTCTGTTTATATAAAGTTTGAAGAATTTATAATAATAAAAAAGAAAAGTGAGTAGTTAATTGACGTGTAAATTTTATTTGAATTGAATTTCAATGTTTGACATGTTATTGATTAATGAAAATTGTAGAAGTGCACTAAAGGTGTTTGATGAAATGTCTGAAAGAAATAGATACATAGTAGTATTGTGGCACAATTTGTGAGCTAAAAAAAAACTTATATTTATTTTTCCTGAAAGTCTCAAATTTTACCATGAGCAAAATTTACAATCAATTACATTGTTGTTCAAGGAAAGTGATTTGTTTTTATACTTATTATCTCCTTTTAAGAGCTTTTTGTTTCAATATTTAAATCTCTTTTAGAAAGTTAGTACCTAAATTGAGTACTTATCCACTATAAAAAAAAAGTTAATACTGAATTGCTATATTACATCATAAATTCTTATGCATTTACTGTAGGTTAAATTGGAGGTTTTAAGATGTATTAGTCATCCTACTTTTTTCAGTAAATGGGTTAGGCCACGAGGTTTGTATCAAACATTTAAGTTATAATAGTGGTTAACTTTCTACTATTTGTTAAGGAACATGCAATGTATGATATAATGACTTATTTAGGCGAACTAATTTTGCATTTGTTTAGGGTCATGCGACTTAAAGCAGTTTTATATATATATATATATATATATATATATATATATATATATATATATATATATATATATATATATATATAGTAAAGAAACATGTCTGATGACTTACTTAGGTAAACATCTATGATGACTTTGCTTTTTGTTTCTTTCTTTGTTATGATATGGAATTCTAAAAACTTCATATGTATTTAAGGGTATATTACATATTACATTCTAAGTTGAAGTTTTTTCAGTATCTTAACTAAAGAGGAAGAAGGTGCAAGATACAATTAAGAAGATATGTGTATATTAAACTACCGAAGGTATCCATTTTTCCAGTATCTTTTTAATGTACTTGAGCATTATGGGTATTTGAACGCTCTGAGAAAAACTGACGTTAATTGTGGGGGTAAGTTGGTTCTCATCCCAATTTACACTAACATAAGCAAAACCAATGTTTCATTCATGTAGGGTCTCATACATGTTAGTGATGAGATATCTGAGAAAGAGTCTATTATGTTGAAAGAGAATTCAGATATTAGGTTGGAACATTTAAGGAATTGGAGATTAATGTAGGTTGACGGGTACCAGAGTTGAAGGTTGTGAAGCTTATATTGGCCAAGTCACCTTTACTAAAGAAGGTGAGGATAAATTTTCTTAATAGATTAGTTAATGATGAGGAGTTATGTATGTTAAAAGTTCTCTCAGATGCCCCACACGCTTCACCGGTGGTTGAATACGTTTTTAACAATCCATCAGATGATGAAAATCAATATGTAGTTTAAACTGTTGGTGTATGTGTATTTCGTGTATCGGTTAAACTGTTGGTTTTGATTGTCTTGATGTAGGTTTGGTAGTTTGTACGGTCTGTTCAAGTAGGATGGATGATTTAAATGGTTTTGGTATTACTTGGTGTATGTGTATTGACCGAACATGAAAAAACTTTTTACCTTTTACCTTTTTGGTGTATGTGTATTTCATGCCGCTGGTGCTAACCGCTTGTATGAGAGCCTAGTTTGATGTCGTCCAGATACCAATTGCGAATGATATAAATGGCTCGTAACATAACTAATCGTGAATGATATAAACATATTTAGCGAACCCAAGTCAGATGGACAAGTATCATAATTGTTCAGTAGCTACGGCACATTTCAATGGTGTGAGACTATATGGACTAATTATCAAGTTATCATCAACATCATATTCATATCAAAATCTTACAACAAATAGTTAAGTTGCTAATCAAGTGCCGAACAAATACTAAAAATAAAAAGGAAGAAAAAACATCCCCACAAATTTAAAAAAGCAGCAGCAGCATGCTAAATGACTCAGAAAATTAACATAAACATCGTTAATTAACTAATTAACATAAGTGAGATAAAAACGTTAATAGTTATAGTTATATAAATAATAGTCTTTAAATAGACAATACAAGCAGCTAGAGAGCATATGTAACTTAAAGAGTAACATACATTGGTGCCACCAACAAAGATCAAGAGTTTCTTAATTACTTAGAAATAACTAGTAAAGAACAAATGTTCTGAATACTATCGCCTAATAGACTACACGCATTCCTTACGACGTTAACTTAGTATAATCAGGAACGTCTTAAAATAGAAACATCAGCACTTATTATCTATCATGCTACTGATCATCGTTGAGATCCAGATCATCATCATCATCATCATCGTCATCATCATTAAGATAATGAACAGCATCATGAGCAGTTGTAGTGTTTTTTACCTTGGACACCCAGTTCTTTGAACTATCATCACTTACAGCAAACTCAAATACATCCATTGGATTTTCAAATGATCTACTATTTACATCAGACGTTCTTATTGGATAATTGGTGCTTTCGTCATCACTATAATAGATGATATGTTCGTTTACATTGTAATTGTAGTATTCATTGAGGGTTGTCTCAATAGTTTCTAGTATTCTATCTCCATATTTGCTTATTTTTGCCCTGTATCAACCTTGTTAATTAGTACAAATACAAGCACAACCACAAACTAAACTAATTAAGAGCTGTCCAGTGGCAAATATTATGTTCAGTGGTTGACTTCAGTTATGACTTATGTTACGAGTCAAAGATGGCAATATGTAACACATATTTGACCAGTTACGCAACTTACCCAACCCGCCCATTTTACCACCTCTAGTACTCTTTTGTGGGACCAGGGGATAAGGAGGAGTGCTTACTTGCCAATGCCATTAACTTCAAGAAGCTCTTCTTTAGTTCTGGGGATCCTTTTGCTGATATGTTCCAGTGTGGCATTCCTAAATCATGAAAACAGCCTAAGGGGACAATTTCTACAACATAAACTACAAATCTATAGTACAATACCATACCATAAACAACGTATATATATCATAGATTGGGTCTCAAAACAAAAAGAAAAAAAGTTGCATCCTATGACTAAACGAACTCACCCAAAGATGTGGTATGCCATGACCCCTTCACCTGCTTCCTTAACAAGTTGTACCCTAAGCATCCGCAAAGCTGAGTATAATTTGGTATACAGATTCTACAAAAGAAAATTGATTATAGTTTAAAGTGTCACTGCCAATTCAATACATTTATTTAATAATCAGTCAATTCAAGTGATGTTCTATCTATCACGGGCCAGGGCTTAAAAAAAAACTAAATAGGTAACTCGGGTTGAAATGGAAATTTTAGTTAAAAATAGTAGCATACCAAGTCAACTTCCGGTTGAGTTTGCACGGGAGTATCGACTTGGGGAGGACATTTCTTTGATGATGTTAACGATACCTTAGCTGGGGTAGTACCATTTCTATAAGATGTAGATGCTTTAATGGCAGAAGGAAACCTACAATGAGCATAATACATGATACAATACATTTCAAAGTAAACGGATATCATAAACATGACAAAAGAAAATATGTGTGAATGAATTTGTAACTCTGGAAGTACCTTAAAACAATTGTCTGCCGATTTGCAAGTAAATCGTCGGCCTTCATTTCATTTACCTAAAGACAATAGAAGCAACAGTTAGGCATCACTGAAGAAGATAACAGATGTATTTATGCTGAGAAAATGAATTAATAAAGTGAAAAGAAAAAAAGGTTATGAATAAACAAGGCTAAAAAACTCGTTGTGGAGCCTTAATGTCAAAATCAAAAATGAAAGATTTTATATTTTGATCTTGTGAATGATGATCATAAGTATAAAACTTATAACTAGACTAGTATATAAACCTTCAGTATAGATGATACAGATCCATAGAAATCACTTCTCTTGATTTCTTCTAGGAGGATCTCCTCGACAACAAGATGGCGTAGTACACGTGATGCTTCTCCCTTGGCTAAACTTTTTCCAGCTCCATGCAAACTTAAGCTATTGTGTTCATATTTCTTCACCTACATGTTGATATTTGTCAATTGACTAAGTTGCAAATCACAACGATAAAAACTAGAGGAGACAAAATGGGTGGGTTGAGCCAGCAATTAACTTTGGGATAGATCAGGTGGGGTTGACCCAGTAAATTTCTAGTAAAAAAAAATTAACTTTGTTAATTGAAAACTAGTATGCAGGAAGTAATCATAATCCAACAATTTGAACAAGGTGCATTAGGAGTTTAAATATATGGTTTGGGAGTTTTGATCCATTTCAACCAATTCAACTTGTTCCCTTTTACGCGAGCTGTTTTAGTTCGCGTGTTTGACCCAAGATAGATAAAACATGACTCGCATCGGGTCATTCGTAAGTAAATAGGTAAGATTTGTATCATCCAAATATATGGATAAATCTGCCTTTTCTAATAAAAAACCATGAATGGTATCAGTGAGCTTACAGTTTGGCTCATTGAACCCCTGTAGACTTCCAAGATATGAGACGCTGAGAATTTCTGTTCGGCTGATTTCACTAATTCAACCTGCAAGTTAACAAACATTACTGAGCAAACAATCATATCCATTTAACAGAAAAAATAGAAAATTAAAATTCGGTATGATCATTACCAAATGCTTTGCTATCTCGGTAACATCCTTATCTACAAGGGTATGTGTACTTAAACAATTGTCACATGTTTTACTGCATCTGACAGGATCAAACTTCTCTCCAAAATGAACCAGTTGTAGATAACGCCGACAGTCAACATCATTCTCACAGTAACTGACCTGGGTTCATAGATTATGATATTAATGTTAGCCAACTAATTTCAGAATATTTATCAAAGTAGTGTTATCCTGCTAATAACATAATCATAATGTATATTATAGTACCATGCGCAAAAGGTTTGCAGTATTAGTTTCCAGTAACCTTCCAGGTACAAAAGAGCTTTGCTCCACGGATCCATGACTAAGCATATGTTTGACCCGAATCTATTGAAAAAGTGATGAGCTGGCATGAATAATGCATGTTATAACTTCATTAAAAATATCAACTTGTTATTGTGCTCTCTGATGAGCCAATGGGGCTTTGCCTCATTGGTCACCATGTTAACATGGTGTTCGAGGAGACCAGGGTTCGAGTCTCGGGGGGGGGGGGGGATTTTCGTGAATTAACTTCGTGTGCTAACCACTAACATTGCCTTTCAAAAAAAAAAAAAAAAAAAAAAAAAAAAATTGTGCTCTCTGATGACTTACATAATCACTATAACTATAATACAACACACAAGAAGCATGTTGCCCGTCTCTACCCGCACGGCCACATTCCTATCACACAATTTTTATAAAAACCAGATAAAGCAAAAAAGTAACTCCATTGTAATCAAGAAGTTGAAATATTATTGAATAAATTACCTGGTGGTACCCCTCAATGGATTTAGGAAGAGAATGATGAATGACAAAACGAACATCCGGTTTATTAATGCCTGAAACAGTCAAGTTTAAGCCATTGTCATTAATCATCCAATATCTAATCAAATAAGTGATTATAAGACACGGCCATATGTTCATACCCATCCCAAATGCCACAGTGGCACATATTATGTTAATCTCATCTTTACTCCACATCTTTTGAACCTTTGCACGTTCATCTGGGTCCATACTACCATGGTAAAATGCAGCTTTATGCCCAAATTCCTAAAATATACATCCACGCATAAGTAGATTATAATTTCAAATTTCAAAACATCAATGATCAAAAAGAAAGAAATTAGAACACACGAAAATAACCTGAAGCTTTTCAGCAACTTTTTCACAATCCTTCCTTGAAAGACAATAAATAATTCCACATTCATCAAAGTGATTATCTTTAATGAACTTGTCAATGTCCTCCATACATTTTTTTGTCTTGGGGATAACTGAAAACCTGCAACAGTAACAATAATAAGAGGTTAACACTTCACACATAAGACATACCATAGAATTTAGATTCGAAACATACCTTAAATTTGGGCGGTTAAAACTTTGGCGGAAAATAGTACAGTCAACAAGGCCAAGAGCCTGCACAACATCTTCTTTAACACTTGCTGTGGCAGTAGCAGTTAATGCTAACACAGGAATTTTTGGAAACTTCTGCTTAAGTATACCAAGACTCTGAACATAAAAAAAAAACACAAGTAAAAATAGAATAAACTTCGCATATAAGCAAATTTTAAATCATTAATAATACATTACCTGATAATCTGGCCTGAAATCATGTCCCCATTGGCTTACACAATGTGCTTCATCAATGACAATTCTATCTAGCAACTCTCGCGCATACAAGTTTTCCAATTGACGCAACAAAGCATCACTTCTGCAGCCACAAATCAAGATATTGTTTAAGTTAGTAATTATACATAATTAGTTCATATTTCTTAAATGCAAGCATCTTTAAAAGCACTCACTTTGCTACTTTTTCTGGGGTCACGTATAACAGCTTGAAACTACATTGCCCTGAACAAAGTTTTCTAAGAATCTCTTGTTGCTCATTCCACTCCATATTCGCACTTAGGTAAGCAGCAGGTATATTTGCCTATGTAGTATACAACAACAAAATTCGGCTTGTTTCACCAAACAGAACAAGATTGGGATGAATATAAATGTATTTATTTGAAAGAAGAAAAAAAAAATGGGTACCAGCAATAAATGCATTATTTGATCTTGAATAAGAGAAACAAGGGGTGAGATTACTAATGTCACACCTTGACTAATATAGGCAGGTAGCTGCAAGAACATTGTGCAAGACACAATTAAAAACATAACATTAAAAAAATACTTCAGTGATTGATGATTATAAACAAAAAATGTACCTGATATGTGAGGCTCTTACCACCCCCAGTTGGCATCAAGACAAAAACATCATTTCCACTCATTGTAGCGTTAATCACCTCCCTTTGGTTGGGACGAAAAGAATGATTCCCAAACACTTTCTTGTTATTAGTCTGAAAGCATCATTTGCACACATTATCACCACTAAATTCATCCATATGCAAAATTCAAATAACAACCATGCCACAAACTAGAAGAAGCAAAATGTGAGTCGGGTAACATGTCAAAATAGGTAACTTTGTTTGGCATTGAGTGCGATTGCCTTGACTCAGAGCATTTGTTGCCAAAAAGTTTTAATATTTTGCCAAAAAGTTTTAAACTTTTCTAATAAAAAAAATAAAAAATCAGATCGGCCCATTCATAAGTAGAGGGAATCAAAAGTGCCATTCTAACACAAACCTCCAGCTTTTTAGTCCATGGAAAATCTCTGCTGTTCCACTTCTTGTCATCTGAACCTTCAATATAATTAACTTCGACGTACTTTCGAACATACGGTTCCCTCTCCATAGGCGTTGAAAGATCTACAAAGTTACCCACTGAGGAACATGAAAATGATGATGTGTCCCATTTATTTTGGCCATCTGTCTTGTTTTTCATGTAAAATCGATCATCAAGTCTAACAGGATCAATCTTGGAGGAATATAATGAAGGAGTTCCATACTCAAAATCTTTAATGGCTGTATATGCAGAAAAGCATGATTTGCATCCTTCCTCATCTCTTAAAGTAGAACGAAGATATTGTTCAAGCTGTTTAATTTGCTTATTCAACTGCAGCCTATTATTAAACCATTTAAACATATAAAAATGTATTGCAGAAATAGAATATAAACAAGAAAAGCAAAACTCAATTCAGTCATCAGTATTCAATACATTGCATCCAAAATTCAACTATATTGGGGTATCTATATTAATGCTTTGGTATCCTCTCAACAACACAAAGAAGAAATATACCTATTTTGACGAAGATTTTCTATTTGATCAGTGTTCATTTCATCAACATTGTCAATGAGATCATTTGATATGGAAATGAGCATATCCTTCATGATTTGCAAATGGCTTGCAGCTTCCGGGCAAACTCCTAACTGAAACAATTTCAAAAGTTAGGCCTGGAATCTTCCATATGACATTTACTTTTATTTATATCATGTTTTACATTACATACCTTACAACCATGGCTACATTCGACACATAGTTCTGCAGGTAAACCTAACCCCTCACACGCTGTAATACTACTATTATTACTTGCTGCAGGGGTGAAGGGAGGAAACTTTGAAATTGATACACGTGGAGTCATTATTCCATTCACACCAGGATCCTGCAATTTGAAATTGATAGATACTGAGATAAAGACATAATTACACATGTAACTTAAAATATTGATCATCTGCATTCAGTCCAAATCTTATTAGTACCACAGTCCACAAGTTACCTTATTTATATAATTGGAATTTTGTTTTGAGCAATTAAGTTCTGATTTGTTAAATGCATCAGAGGAGCATTGTTGAGCAGCTCTTTTAACTTCTTCAAAGGAGCTTGAATCACAATCATTTGCTACAGGCTGCCTTTTACCAGGTTTTATATAACTTCTAGAAGACACCCTAAGGTTGGAAAGAGCTTGCCAAGCCTGTCAAAAGCAAATAATTTTCTTTAAAAAAAACACCATTTCCTAAGAACGTAGAACAATTAAATTTATACTATGGTATAGACTAAGTAATTATATTACCGTTTCAACTTGTAGGTCGTGTGCCTTAGTAACGTTCTGCACTTTACGAGACAATGATCTAGAACCAAAAAAATAAAAAAGTATATAACATATGTGTATAGTATTTCTTTAGCATAGACATATGATGATATGAGGTATATATAACAGTTAAGTGCTTCAAAAAGCTGATTACGTTGACATAATCTGAAGTCTTTAATTACATTACAGTAAGTACTACTACGCGACAAAATGAAAGTAAATCATGAGTTCATGACAGAGAAGATACCTTGCAGTTGCTGCCATTGTTTCGTTAGCACAATGTTTTTGTGGTGACAAGGAAAAAAGAAAGTTAGATTTTAATATTTCATCGCGCCTTGAAAGCTGATCATGTGATTTGGCATGTTGACACCAATTATTTCTCATTTGCTTGTCACTGCCACTTGAAACTCCATCACAGCTACTTGTACTAAAAGCCATTAAACATCAGTCCCAGGCAACAAAAATCCATTTTAATTTATCTTTATAAATTAAAATTAAAATAATAATTGAAGTTAACTTTTATTACCTCATATTTTTGCTCTCGGTCACTCATTAATATGATCATCTAGCAATTTATAACTTTCCTTCCTGCTTGCTGATAAAATCAAAAGACAATATGCATCATACTTTGAAAACTATAAAATTCAAAAGACAGCAAGCATACAAACATATACATGAATGCTAATTGATGAAATTAGGTTTTTTTTTTTTTTTTTTTTTTGCCTTCACATATTATTATTAATTATGAATGAAATTATTAATAATGAATGAAGTAACAAATAACGGGCTAGCAAAATCGGCGAGTTGACAATATTGGCCGGTATATGTAAACATATATATACGCCTAAAAAGATGTATCTATAGCAGCAGATAAACGTACTTAATTATCATCTGAAATTAAAAAAAAAAAAAAATGAAGCATATAACAATATACAAGTATAAAGATTTAAAATGGAAATGGATGTGATAAATTACGAATCGAAGTAGAAAATTAATCACGACGGCGACTGTGGCTTTTGAAATTGAAGAATTTGGTGCAGCGGTTGTGGCTGCTATTCCCGCTTATGTAAATTTTCAAACTGTTACTAAAATCTTTAATCTTTAAATTAAGAAAAGAAAAAAATATAAATTAAATTACAAATAAACAAATTTTGGGGGAAAAATATAATCGAAAGGAAAATGCTAAGTTGTCATTAAAAATTAAATTGATGAAAAAATATTGGTACATGAAGTAGTTATTTTTTAGATTGATTTTTATTAAATTAGTAGTATTTTTTGCATGTCTCAATCCTTTAATAACAACTTTTAACTTGTCATTAGCAAACGTTTAACTCATTGAACTTTTAAAACGATTACTCATCAAGTAAATATTCTCTAGCGCAACTCACACACTCACCAAACATCTTTCATAATATATGTAAATGACCATCACTTTACTTATAAATCATAAGCTCTATGAATGTAGTATGATATACTAGATGTTTGAGTTATGAAAATGTTAAATTGCTCGTTTCCTACATAAAGTACTAAATTATGAATTTTTTATCATTCGGTTAATGTTACCTTTGTAATCTTCATCTACCTCTTGCTATAGGTTTATTAATAAAAAAACTAGTTGTTCAAACAAAATATAAATAAATCTAACAAACTTATAATAAATATGTTAACGGAATCTAAATATCTAAATATAATCTCATAAGAAACTATTAGCCAACTCGAAAATTACACAAAATCACAACTAGTAAACCTAACCTCATGAAAAAATATATACAAAAAATCCAATAATTACATAGAACGTCATTATTCGTAAACTAAAACCAACTTACCAAACATGAGCCTACCTAATTGAAAAATACCAACCTAAAAACTTGATTTCATACTTAGCCAAAACCATTCTCGAAGTAATTGTGTCTAATCAAAGCTCTATGAAGATTAGATTGGATTGGATGTAACCATGTTTATGGTTATCATTTACTTTACGACCATAAAAAAATTGGAGAAATGATAGCTACAAAAGCATGTAGGCAACTTTCCTACATTACCTCTAAAAACGTGCACTTTTTTATGTTTTTCGAGTTTACTTTTTCAATTTTTCAACTATGTAAACACAAAATAAAAGAATCCATTCACAATAAACACGATTTCATAACATTTTATACGCTTGGAAGTTTATATCCTCACTATGCATGTAAACATGTACGCGTAATATAGCATACAATTTTAACTTCACCAAACCTATTATTTGTATACAAGACACCAATAATAAACTTAAAACTTTTAGTTACTAAGAGAAAATGAAAAAATAAAAAAAAATAAAAAATAAAAAAAAAGGTCAAAAACATCAAAAAGTGCACTTTTTTTTAGTACTACATGTAGGAAAGTTGGCTACATGCTTTTGTAGCTAACATTTCCCCAAAAAAAATAAGATAGAATTGAGAAGTTAGTTGTTAAGTTTGATGATCAAAAAATCTAGACGGACTCATAGGAGCCTCGCTTAAAAAAGTATTTAGACGACTAACAATCGGTTGCATATGCATAATGAATACATGACATACTTAATTCACTTAACATTTGTAGTTGTAATTACTAGGGTATTAGAGTTCAAATATGTGACCTTATGCTATTTTGGCATATATGCGGATAGAGAAATATTCATTTGAATCCTTAATTTTCCTTGAGATCTGTACAATCACATATGATTGAATATTACAATCACATGTGAATCACATGTGATTGTCTCGCATTTTTAATCGAGATTTATTCCCTGGGTTTCAAGTAAAATTAAGGATGTAAATGAATATTAACCTATGCGGATATGTCTATATGTATTACTACTATCAATTGAATTACACGTAATTAAATTGATAATTGTACATTATAATATTATATAATACATTAGTATGCATAGTTGTAAATACAAAAATGCAAAAGGGTATTGCATCCTTACATTATATAATACAAATTATTAATATCATATAGTTTAAACTAGATGTGGAGCCCTCGCTTCGCGCCGGGGGCTCCGTTTTGAATGCGAGTTAAAAAAAAAGTCTTGATCTATTTTGTAAAAAGGAATTTTTTTCGACATCTAACATTGAAGGGTTGTTCCTTTTGTGAAAGTTGCTTCTTTTAGCGTTCGGGTTTTATTTAAAAAAAAATTAGTAAAGTGGGGGTTCGATTTGTATTTTAATAAAAGTTAGGGGGTTAAGTTTGTGAAATTTAAAAAAAGTATACGTATAAAGTGGGAGTTCGATTTCTATTTTAATAAAAGTTAGGGGGTTAAGTTTGTGAAAATTGAGTATTAGTAAAAAAAAAAGTTAGTAAAGTGGGGGTTCGATTTGTATTTTAATAAAAGTTAGGGGGTTAAGTTTGTGAAATTTGGGAAAAAATATACGTATAAAGTGGGGGTGCGATTTGTATTTTAATAAGAGTGTAAAGTGGGGTGCGATTTGTATTTTAATAAAAGTTGGGGGGTTAAGTTTGTGAAAAGTGGAAAAAAGAATAGTAATATTCATTTGGCCTTTGCCTTTTAGATATAGGTATATAATTTAAATCACAAAACCTTAAATCCACAAATAAATCTTGATAGGTTCTTTCATATTAGATGAAAGTTAATTTGTTATAAAGTTTTTGTTTTCTCTAAAAACAATAATAATAATAAATAAATAAATAAATAAATAAATAAAAATACTACTACTAACTAGTGTAATTTGTTGGATATTTTTTTGTTCTTGCTCCGTTTTTGTATTTATTTTCTTTTGTGTTATTTTGTCCACGTTTATGCTCGGTTTTAGATAGTGTTTCGAGTTGGCTTGATTAACTTTGTAATCGGTCTTCGAGCCTTTTTGTGGTGGCCTTTTGTTATCTTATCTTTGTTTTGGAGATTGTTTTTATTAAGTTTTTGTTTTTTTCCAAAAGAAAAAATCAAAATAAAAATAAAAAACCTAGTGTAATTTGTTAAGCATTTATATCAAGAAAAAAACAAGAAAAAGTATGTCGACAGGAACATAATAAGTGCATGAATTGTGGCGAAGTGAAAGTGTGATGTTACGTAGCACCAAATCATCACATATTTGTAACTTGATTGATTAATTGATTAGATTAGATTAATGATGTCTTAATCATATTATATTACGGAGTACATTATATGTCTTGTATGTTATAAAACCTTATATAAATGAATGATTCTGACTGATTTTTATAAAAAGAATATGTAAATTTTATCAGTTAATATTTGAATTCGATCAAATTATATAGCAATAGAACTTTAGGAATCCTCACGAATGTTTAACAATCAACCCTTTTACGCCTAATTCACTTACATTAAAGAACAAATGCTCTCATTTCCATTACTTAATAACTCAAAATTGATTCACTTGTATAATAGCTACATAATATGTAACAAATCAAATATCAAAAACATAAAAAAAAAAAAAAAAAATCACCCAGTATATATTTTTTTTTTTTGAAAGGCAAATCACCCAGTATATATAAGTAATCAAAAAGAACCTGATTCCTGAACATGAAAAGTGATCCATACTTGAAACACAGACCTAATGTTCTCACACACCAATCACACCTATTTAACATAAATACCACACAAATTTACAATTTAACCTCCATTTTTACACAAATTTCTTAATTCATCAAAAAAAGGGTTTTAGATAGGACCAACTTCTCCACTTTCATGAGCTTCTTTAACTCTCTTATCATATTCATCTTCGTCTCCTGCTTCACCCTCAGCCTCTTTTTCAACATCATCATCATCATCATTTTCGTCATCCTCATCATCATCTCCCCACCCGTACCCACTAACCGTACGCGGAACAGGTGGTGGTATCTTTGCTTCATCCACAATCTTATTGATTTCCTCTACACTTTGTGCCGAAAATGTCGGGTTCTCCTTTTTGTAATACGCAGCCTGTGCTGCTTCGGTTAGTTCTCGAGGCAAGTTCTTCAGGAACCATGGATGGCTCTTTATTTCCTTTAGAGTGATTCTCTACAGCAAAAATAAACACAAATATTCATATTGTATCTATATGAATATAAATATAATAATTGTGCCGGGATGTGCATTCAGTTGTTCAAGTAATAACACGTGTTGGCGTGGTGCTCAAAAAAGATGTTACGACAATCAAATAAACAGTTGTTCACACATTCGGCAAAATCTGGTAATTCAAAAAAGCTGATGCGTAAAATAACAAAAACAACGTTCTTATAAAAAAGGGAAGATGAAATGAGAGTAACAGTTTAAATTAGTTTTGTTGCATGAAAACCTAATCATTTATCCCCTAATAATAACTGTCGGTAACTAAATTCGAATGTGTTTATCCAAACATTATGAACATGATTGTAAGTAGATAATCAATTCCTAAAAGCACATCCAAACTACAAAATCCACATCTTTGTTCTTATACTTACCCTGGCTGAATTGGCAACAAATATCCGAGAAAGAAGCTGTCTACAGTCTTCAGATATATGAACATAATCCGGGATTTTGTATTGAACAGACATTATTCGCTGAAAAAGATAAGGTGGGTCAAAGGTCAATGCAAGTGTTATTATGGCAAACGACATGTTACAATAGAGAAAGTAAAAAGTCACAAACTTGAATTGTCTTCCTAAAGTTTTTGGGATCTTCTTGGTCTTCAAAAGGATATGCTCCCACAAGCATCACGTAAAGCGTCACTCCACAAGACCACACGTCCGCCGTCTAAAAACAACAAAGCAAAATTCGCGAACCCCGCAAAATAGGGAATTCAAAGTTCTACTTATAATTGTAGAATAAAAGATGTATAGTCAACAATTATTTATTACTCACTTCCATAAGCAAACATCCAAATCATCATTGACATAAGTGTAATATATGATGAAATCAGAATATAAAGGTCAAAAAGGTTGTACCTTGCCATCATATTCTCTACGAGAAAGAACTTCGGGAGCAATATATGCAGGGGTGCCAACTGTGGATTTAGGTCTTGAATGCAACAGAGATGACTGTAAAATAAGTAACAAAGTTAACATCTTGAGTTATACCATTAACATAAAGTAAGCCATGATAACAAGTTAAACACCTTCGAGTAGCCAAAATCACAAATTTTCAGCCGTGGTGCAGGGCTCCCATCTAAAAGAGTGTTCTCGAGCTTCAAATCTCGATGACAAATTTGCTAAAAAAACATGAACCAAAATCAAATAAACACACGTATACCATATAGACATGTGAAAAAAACCATTGTATTATTTTTACCATAAAATGGCAGTAGTGAACTCCTGATACAAGCTGTTGAAAGAAGTACCTAGCCTGAAATATATTAACCAACAACATATCAATAACGAAAACGATTCAAATCAACCCTCAATAGCATATTTATTTTTCACATATAACACTTGCAAACCTCATCTTCACTAAATCTTCCAGCATTACAGATCCTCTCAAAAAGCTCACCTCCTGCAGCATACTCCATCACAATAGCAAGGTGGGTTGGAGTGAGTACCACCTGTAAAAACACCATTAATGATACGATTTATAGCATCAGAACAATCACACAAATCTTGATCTATCCCTTACCTCTTTAAACCGAATTATATTCGGATGTCGAAGTGATCTGTGATTAATAATTTCTCTAGCAACATTCGCATCAATCTACAACAAAAATACACATAAACTTATCTTAATTCATCATCTATAGAACTCAATTTCAGTAAAAACAAAATATAAATAGATGATCAATACTAGATCAAGCATATAAATACATACCTTATGCCCTCTTTCAATATATTTCATAGCAACAAGTTCTTTAGTAACTTTGTTTCTCATCAATCTAGCAACACCAAAATTACCAGATCCTATATCCTTCACAAGTTCGTATTTCTCCATTATTTAATTTTAATTTACAAATCCTTTACTAAGTCTAATTTAACGCAAACCGAAATCGTAAACCCTAAAAGAAATAAAAATAGGGATTTTATTTGTGATCAAAATTAGGAAAGTAGGGTTTAGGGGATCGGGAATTGAAGTGAAATTAGAGAGTTTGAGGGATTCAATTTGTTCTGTTACGTAGCAAAAAGCGAAAACCCTAATTTTTGGTAGATGGAAAGTAATTTAAATGGGGAATTGGAATCAGAAGTAAAATTGAAATTGAAATTAGGATTTTGAGTGTGAATAAAAGGGTGTAAAGATGGGAATTTGGTGAAAAAGACGTAAGATTGCTGTGGATTTAAGAGAAGTATAGTGAGAGAACATGCAAGCAAACTGCGAATAATGGAGTCTGTTTATGAGATTTGTTGCTGCGATATTTTTATATGTTATTATATGTGAGGAATAAAGAGAGGATCTCAAACTTTGTAATAGGTGTGTTCATAAAACCGTCAAACCGCGAAAACCGGCCGGACCGGATCGATTTATTGGTTTGGTCCAGTTTTCGATATTAGCGGTCCGGTCGTCGGTTTTAAGATCTCCAAACCGCGAAACTCGGTCCGGTTTGCGGTTTCATTAGGCCATCGGCCGGTTAAACCGGACCGGACCGGACTAACCAATACGATGAATGTAGAGTTCTCGATTTACGATTTCAATAGCTATACAGTGGTTTGTTTTACAACAAGTACGAAGTATGACAACAATCCCTAACATATGTATATATATATATATATATATATATATATATATATATATATATATATATATATATATATATATATATATATATATATATATATATATATATATATATATGCTAAGGTCTTCTTGTTTACTGTCTTACTCTTAAGATTCTCCATTTAAATAACTTGTTTTTACCGATGTTATGTGCCAGTGTTTACCTTCCTTATGTTATAGGTGTAACAACTTCAAAAATGGTTTTGCTTGAAACTTGTATCCTGTTGACAATACATTTGCTCCCTTACTGCGACGCTATGGAATTTGATGTTGCAATCTTATTAATGTGAAATAACAATAGTATCTCAATCACAAAAAATGTCCAGGACTTTGAGGGTTACTCCTTTATCAAACTTATTTAATTTATTTAATATTATTGTTTTAATTAAATAAAAGAAAGATAAAAGAACTCAAAACCGTAAAACCGGTCAAACCGGATCGGATCAAACCGGACCAAACCGGCCAGTTAGACAACTTTCTTGGTCTAGTCTGGTTTCATATATGTTGAAACCGTCTATGCCGGTTTGGTTTGAGATTTAGTCAAAACCGGACCAAACCGGACCGTGAACACCCCTACTTTGTAATGAATACGGAGTTTTTTTTTTTTTTTTTTTTTTTTTGTAAATATTACTCGTATTAGTTAAGTTAACTAGTTAAAGTCCGGCAATTTTACGAGATTTTTTTGAAGGTGAAATCATTTATTAATACCATCTATCTATATCTATATCTATAGTTTCTATTAAAATCGATGTCATTATTAGGCTAATTCCTTTATTAAAAAAATTAAAAGGAAAAAGAAAAAAAATCTAAACCCTTAAGATGATGTCATTAATCTAATTAATGACTAATTAAATTAAATCTACTTATTTATTTATTTCACGTTTTTCGGGAAAAAAATCACTCTCATTGATTATTAATTATTATTATATTATTATTCAATTTCAGATATGAGTTCTCTTTACGAGATTAATTACGTTATATATGTATGCGAAATACACGTTTCAATAAAAGGTTCTGTGATGACCCGTCCAAATCTACTTGGACGAATACATCATTCATTGATTTCATAGTGAGGTTTTCACCTCTATATGATATGTTTTGTAAACATTGCATTCTTTTGAAAAGGCACACCATAAATGAATATATAAATACAAGGTTTTCGACGTCTGATGATTTATGTGTATAGATAATTACCGTACATAATAGTTTACAATACTACATCCGTTGACAATGCAGTCAAAATAAGATACATGGTGATGATTTTGTGAATGCAAAGTTTTCTTGAATAAAGCATGTATGACTCCATGCACATAGCTTGTATAACGTATAAGCAAACAGCGAAAGACTTCTATTAACCTGAGAATAAACATGCTTAAAAGTGTCAACACAAAGGTTGGTGAGTTCATAGTTTTAATGTTGCGCATAATCTGTATATAAAGGTAGATCACAAGATTTCAGTTGTTTCATCCAGAAACGTTTATCAAAATATTCTACGAAATTGAGCACCCTGGTAACTAAACTTAACGTATATGTACCCCTGTTTTAACATACATGCAACCAACATGTACAATACACGCAAACCAACGTGTACTAAACTCAAATAGCATACGTCTGCTTTATAGTTCAGGCTAGGGTCTCTATATCTGGAATGGACGGGGATGTCAAGCCCTATGGATCCATATACAACTATTCGCGCCCACCAGTTCTTATAACCGGCAGCTACTAGTTACCAAAGCTAAGGGATTTTCGGTTTAAACTCAGTGTAGAATTAAGTATGTACTTGTATCCATTGCGTTTAAAATAAATTGCATGTATTCTCATCCCAAAAATATAGATTTCAAAAGCAATTAAAAAGGGAGCATATGAAACTCACCTTAGCAGCACATAAGGTCATTCACCGAAATGTGACCGAAACTCGGAATGCAAAATAACCGTAGATCTCAACCTAGAGAACATATGTTGGTCAATACATGTCTAACAAGCTAGGTCGGGTCATAGTGTATCACAATCCTAATGCTCGAGACCGACATGCAAAAGTTAGCAAAAGTCATCTTAAAAGTCAACCTGACCCAATATGATCTTTAAATCTATACATGTTTATTATATTAGCATAGTATAAGTCTTGATAATTTGAACGAATTTATAGTTTATCAAACTCAAAATATTATTTATTTCAGGAGCTATATTATATTTGAATTATCATGGTAATCGAACATGATTTATTATTTCACATAATTTTCCAATACTTGTAAAATCAGATTATAGTGTCTATAAAACTTTAAAACATGATAAGACAGTCAACTTTGACAATTGTTCAACAAAACGAGACGTGCCTTATATAGAAATTCATTTACTCGATTAGTAATATTTGAAAATTCAATTTATCAATCTTATAAACAAGTTGTTTAAAAATCAGTTGCAGATTCAAAAGCAATTTCAATTAATATTAATCATAATTCAGTTGACCATATCTTTTAATCCGTTTATCGAAATCACGCGATTTCTAAATGAAAAGTTAATAATTTTTCGCCAGCTTTTCAAAAACATGAATATCATATACTTTATATCAGTAGCATATGTATCAAATTCGTGATTCATCATAAACTATCTAACGACAAAATTAAAGCATACAAGCATGCATAAACATATATACTCGAGCACTAGATGTGAAAACCCGTCCTAAACCATCCGGACAAAGTCCATATCGATTATAAACGATTCACAACAGTTGATTACATCGTGAGGTATTTGACCTCTATATGATACATTTTACAAACATTGCATTCGTTTTTGAAAAGACAATCTTTCATTACAACAAAAGTTGACGGCATGCATACCATTTTATAATATATCTAACTATAACTGATTTAATAATAATCTTGATGATCTCAACGACTCGAATGCAACGTCTTTTGAAATATGTCATGAATGATTCCAAATAATATCTTTAAAATGAGCAATTTTACAGCGGAAGACTTCTTTCGTACCTGAGAATAAACATGCTTTAAAGTGTCAACCAAAAGGTTGGTGAGTTCATTAGTTTAACATAAATAACCATTATCATCATTTTAATAGACCACAAGATTTCCATATACAGTTCTCATAAATATACGTCTCATGCATAGAGACAAAATATCATTCATATGGATTGAACACCTGGTAACCGACATTCACAATATACATATAAGAATATCCCCATCATTCCGGGATCCTCCTTCGGACATGATATAAATTTCGAAGTACTAAAGCATCCGGTACTTTGGATGGGGCTTGTTGGGCCCGATAGATCTATCTTTAGAGTTCGCGTCAATTAGGGTGTCTGTTCCCTAATTCTTAGATTACCAGACTATATAAAAAGGGGCATGTTCGATTTCGATAATTCAACCATAGAATGTAGTTTCACGTACTTGTGTCTATTTCGTAAAACAGTTATAAAATAGCGCATGTATTCTCAGTCCCAAAAATATATATTGCAAAAGCATTTAAAAAGGGATTAATGAAACTCACGCATATAAATATTGTAGAACAGTTAACAAAGCATTTGCATGTATTCTCAGCCCAAAAAGGTAAAGAGTAAAAAGGGTAAATGAAACTCACCTAATGTATTTTGTAGTAAAAATACATACGACGACATTGAACAAGTATAGGGTTGGCCTCGGATTCACGAACCTAAATCATTTATATATTCATTAATACATATAATCGTATTCGAATGAATATATATATATAAATTTATTAATTACATTATTTTTATATTAATAATATATATTTTTAATTTGTATGTTCATTCAAGTGGTTAATATTTTCATAGTTATATTAATATTTTGATATACGTACTTGTTTGATATTATAATTAAAAATCGATAATTTGTTGTTGTAAGTTTTTATATAAATAATTTTAGTAGGTTTTATATATTTATAGTTATGTGAAGTTTTAATATAAGTGTAGTATATATAATAAATATATTTTATGTACAAAATATTTATTTGCTTAAAAGTGATAGTTTTTGAGATTAATAAAGATAATATTAATAATCATATTATATAATATTAATACTTATATTGATAATAATATTATTAGTAGTAACAATAATAATAATTATTATAATTGTAACTAGGGTTATGTTAACGATAATAATAGTTGGTAACTACTACTTATGTTAACAGTAGTAACAATAATAAGTAATATTCATAATGCTTAATAATAATAATTCAGATACTTAATAATAATAATAATAATATATTAATCATAATAATGATAACCAATACTTATTTTAACATTAATACTAATAATAATTATAATACATGTGATAATAATAATAACTATAAGTCTATAACTAATGATAATAATACAAATAACAATAATAAAAATAATAATTAATAATAATAATAGTAGTTCAAATAATAAAATGATACTTTACTTAAATAATATAATGATAATAATAACCATGTCAATACTAATAATAATAGCTTTAATACTTAATGATAATAATAATCATAACAATAATGATACTATTAATAGTAGTAATAATAATAGTTATATTAGTAATATTTATTTATATGATAACAATTTTAATTACTAATACTAGTATTAACAATAACAATAACATAACAATAATAATAATAATAATAATAAAAATAGATACAACCTTTGAAGTCACATTTTAAAAAGATATGCCACTGCCGGGTCTCGAACCCGAGACCTCTCGCTCGTTACACACTCCCTTAATCCATTGGGCTGTTGCCCATTTCCTGGTTTATAACCCCAGTTTAAATCATATAACCCGTAATATTTTTTCCTCCATTGCTTCATCTTCTCAACTCAGACACCATCGACCCAAGCTCGAATTAACAACAACAACATTATATATTGGCTTTGAGACTGTCATACGAATTGTAGTCAAGCTAAATGGGTCTTTAAATTACTTGAAAACAAAAAAAATAAAAAAAAACTGCCACAGCAGCGTCGGTGTTTAACAAAAATTTTTTTTAACTTTTTGATTTTAAGAACATTTTAGTAAATGTTTTCTACATGAAAATGGTTGTAAATCAAACGTATAAACTCTATGTATCTTCAATTGGATCCAATATATTGAATTGAACTCGAATTTTGCTGAAGAACTCGACTGTTGACTTTTTCAAGATAACTTTGACTCTAAAATTCGTCTTTAATTCTTTAAATTAAAATCTAAAAACTTACAGGAAGATTAACGACCTGAATTGGATGCTTTCTACACTTTTAGATTTTTAAAATCCATTCGAAATCGACATTTGATGTTCTTGGTCAAGAACAGAGACTTTTATGCATTTAATAGAAATAAACTTTGATTTTCTGTTTAAATTCGATTTTACACAAACTGTTAAGGATAAATATAAATTGTAATGGGTAATGTAAAGTTGACTGGTATTCCTTAATAACTGTAACTGATTGAGTTTTATAGCAAAAGGGTTCAACCATTTACGCAGGTAACAGAAATAATTAAATAAATAAATAAATTGATAAAGACATGGAACTGAATTTTTACTTTGTGAATGGCTAAGAATCAAATGGTACTGCTTTTTGTTTGTATACTAGATTTTTAGAGACAGGATCAATTTACCTACAGGTTTATTTGATATAGAATCTTAATTAATTTTGTGAGTTTATAAAATTTATAATTTATATATTTATAATTATATTAATAATAAAATAATATTCATTTTATATATTGTATTGTATATATATCAGTGTATATAAATCTGATTTTATATACTTGTATATATTTCTGCATTTATATAATTATATATATATATATATATATATATATATATATATATATATATATATATATATATATATATATATATATATATATATATTTATAAATTTTGATTTATCTTATTAATTAATAATTATAACTATAATAATACTTTTAATGTTATAATTACTAATAATAATACCTCATAATATAATATAGTAATAGTAATATAGATGATAATAATATCATAATAAATTATTTCTCACACTTCATAACTATATCTATAATAATATCCCTAATACTGATTTGAATATTAATATCAATTTTTATAGTGATAAGAGTAATAATATTGATATAACAACTTTATTTTTAACTTGTAATATATTAATATTACATATTGTTTATGTAATTTTATAATTTATATAATGTAACAACTTATATTGAGTAGTAATTTCTTATATATATATATCACAATATGCAATTAACAATTATTGCTAGAAATCACATATATACATATAGATTCATAATAATATCTTGTATACATTTATATATAAATACTTAATTGTTTATTATTTTATACGTTTAAATCCAATTAATTAAAGTTTATTTTATTAACTCAAAATATTATATATACACTTTTATATTTATATGCATTTATTTACATACCTACCTATACACAATGGTTCGTGAATCGTTGGGAATAGTCGAAAGGTAACTGTATACAGGAAAACAAATTCAAAATTGTTGAGACTTATCTAACAGACTTTGCTTATCGTGTCGGAAACATATAAAGATTAAGTTTAAATTTGGTCGGAAATTCTCGGGTCATCACACTGGACATGGATACACTATTAATATATAAAAGATAAGATATGAATGCTCACGTATCAATATTGTGATTCAATATTGCAGGAAAGTACGTAGATGCAACGGAGATGATAAACACTAGGTTTGACTTGCGAACAATACCCAGGAACATTACCCATAACCTCCATAGCTATAACTCATAGTTTCCTTAGCTCTATCCCGCTCGCAAAATCCGTTTTGAAAACATGCGAGCAGAACCTCGTCGTAGTATTTTATGTATAAATAATAATAATACTAATACTACTAATAATAATAATATTAATAATAATATTAATCTTAATAATAATAATAATAATAATAATAATAATAATAATAATAATAATAATAATAATAATAATAATATATAAATATATATCGAGAGAGTAGAGTGAAAGAAGACAAAATGAATGCACAAAACTGAAACATTTTTGCTCGATTTATAGATGTTGCCAGCATTCAGTAGTCATGCGATCGCATGACTTTATAGTTCATTCCCCATGCGATCGCATGGGGAGTCCTGACAGCTCACATTCGTTTAACGTTTTGCTTGTCGACATAATTAAATAAATATAAATATAATATATTTAATTTATATAATTAATTATATATTATATTAAATTCACGTGCATAGTTGACTTGTAATTTTAATTCCGATGACTAGTACGTTGTCACTCGACTTATGTCCCGGTTCCGGTTTCTCGAACGCATTTTCGTACGCTTAGAAAACTAGCACTTTACGTTTTGCGACGTGTACCTTTATTAATAATTAGACTTAAATTATCCATAAATTATATTACTTGAAATATAACTTGATCGCTCGAGTGCTTTAGTCATTTGCTTCTATATATCGACGTCTCGTTATTTACTAATATATATATAAAAGTATTATTTTAAATCAAATCGTTTTAAGATTAAGTTAATATTTTATTTTATCACCTTGTAAAATATATATATACATTTTCATTTTGAAATAGTGTTTTAATGTAGCAAAGTTTTTTTGCTGTAGCAAATAGTGATTTGCGAAAACACTGTAGCTTTTTGGGTACTGTAGCAATTCGAAAATACTGTAGCAAATTAGTGTTTTACTTGTTCATCTTAAACGTTTTAGTTCACTTATCTAAATATAAATTGAATTAACAAACGAATGTTACTAACGTTTACTAAATAACTTGAAATATATATATATATATATATATATATATATATATATATATATATATATATATATATATATATATATATATATGTATATATGTATACATCTTTATTTAATATACATAAATTAGTTTTTATATACATATTGCAAGTTATTTATAATTAATTTTAATAATTAATATTCCAACTTTTTGTTTATATATATATATATATATATATATATATATATATATATATATATATATATCTATTTACAAATAGATGTTCGTGATTCGTCGGTCAATAGTCAAAGGTTAACTGAATATATAACATTAGTTCAAAAATTTTGAGAATCAATATTACAGACTTTGCTTATCGTGTCGGAAACATTAAATCATTTAAAGATAAAGTTTAAATTTGGTCAGAAATTTCTGGGTTGTCACAGGTTCTAATGTAGAATTTTATGACAAGAAAAATAGTAATTGTGATGAAAATTGGAATATGATGGTGAGAGGATAAATGTAGTTCATTTATTCCGATCAAGTTAGTACATCAATGTGTTTGTAAAAACAACGAGAAGTTTCTTAGTCGCAATCCGTCGGGTCATTAGACTAAATGACTTTAGCTTTTAAATTCACTTAATACCTAAAATATATCATTAAACTGTTTCATTTAAACAAAATCGTGATCTCACGGGTCATTTCACTAGTATTATAGTATATTTGTTATTTTGCTTTGAATTTGGTTATCTGTAACAACCAAAACCAAACCACGTTCGAACCTGCTTAAAGTATCACAAAAAAAAAAAAATTTATTTTGTTGCACAGCTATTGGCGCGGCGCGCCAACCTTCTGCGCGGCGCGCAAAAAGGCATGGACAGGCTGCTGTCCCAAAAAGTCAAAAACATAAAAATGTTCGACCACTTCCCGACGTATTTAGACAAAACGCTTTTCACAACATATTCATATATGAAAAACTAACACGTTCCATTCATAAAATAAGTTTTACGAGACCGGGCCCACATCGGCCGTTTTACGACTTTCGTACGAAAATACAAGTTTTCAACCACATGATTTGTAATACAAAATAAAGGCCGAGCATGGCGATTGGGGATACGCTACCCAATCCTAATCGAATCCAAAAGCATGCCTTTAAAGCAACTACGCAAGTTCACTAGTCCCCGCGCTTACCCGAGCCACCGCATCCATGCAAATCTATAAAAAAAGTCAACAATGAGAGGGTAAGCTAAAGCTTAGTGAGTGAGAATATACTACATACATATATATGCATAAAATGGACACGCCACACAAATAACCAAATACCGCATACCGGAGCATCCAAGCATAAAGGCAAGCTAGTCTAAGCATACCGTAAGATCACTAAGCAACGAGCTAAAGATACATCAACAAAATATAAGTTCACCAACAACGATATGAACCATGCCAATAAGCTACACCAGAGGGTTAGCTACATCACGACAATACAACATTATACGTATACAATATATACATATATATATTTCGAATAACATAATTTGCTTACGCTTACAACACAATAACCACGGTTAACCTAATCTTCGCAAGGGAATGACTTCGCGAAACAAGTCATCGATGTTCATAACAACCGTTAGCTTCCAAACACGGCTATGGCATGCTAACCCCCGAGGTGTTCCAAAAACGGCTATGGCATCACCCCCGAGTGTTCCAAAAACGGCTATGGCATCACTTGATCAATGTGTGAGTAAAACACGGCTATTACTCACAATCATGTGCACAAACACGGCTATGTGCAACAATTAATACGGGAAACAACGTGGGAGTAAAACACGGCTATTACTCACCACCATATGCACAAACACGGCTATGTGCATAATTATCAATTGGACAAAACGGCTATGTCCCACAACTATGGTTACAAAAACGGCTATGTGACACCATTACTACGGGCAACTAAATCATATGCATACATACATAGATATTCCACTCACAATATTAACCCTTCGCCATTGGGGTTATATAATCCACATCACACGCCCATGTGATAACGTACACACAAAGTGTGCACCTCGCCAAGGTAGTCAACCAAAACGCATAACCGTGCCAATTGGACCTATACACAAGTCCAACAATTTCACCTATATGAGAAGTGAGCTCTATAACCGAGAACCCCTTCACCCGACCTGCACCCATCCTACACATACATATGCATATAGGATATTAACACTCACCTTGTCGCCTTGAAGAATGCCACCGAATAATCCGCAATCGCCGATGGAATGTACCTATTCCATTTATCACATAACAAGTAACACAATTAGGGTGGATATACAAATCAACCCAAATTGACTACTAGTGCAATTTCGACCCAAATGCACTTCCAAGCACAAATCGCGCCCAAACTAATCAATAATCACTAACACAAGTGAGAATGGTCCTAATACGCCAATTAAACCCAATCATAAGTGTTAAATACCTATCTTGCCCAAAATGACACTTAAAACCCTAATTTGACCCATAAGAAGTCAATATCACGCCATTAGCAAGTTTTGACACCAAAACATATTTAACTCGTCTTTATGCTTCAACTTAATTCATTTTAAGTTTATAAACCTTATTAAATCGGTAATTGAGTCATAATCATCAACAAACCATAATTTTGACTCTAGTCGAAATTAGTCAACCATAAGAACCCTAATGGTTTCCAAAACACCAATAATCACTAACACTAGTGATTATACACCATTTACAAGTCTTAAACATGGTTAAATCATTAACCAACCCAAAACCCGCCAAATATCAAAATAGCAAGTTTCCATAAACCCTCTTCATCAACCAAATGGGTTTTACAACTAACAATCTCAAACCCTAACTTGAATATCAAATCTAACAAATGAAATTCGTAGTTAGGACTTACCAATACTACCAAAACGTAGCTAGGAGCGAGATGAACAACTTTAAAACCCGAGCTTTGGCTAGAATTCGACTCCTTCTTCTCCAAATCAAGCTCTCTCACTCTAGAACTCTTCCTCTCTCTCTAAATATGGATGAGAGTGTTTGTGTGGGTGAGAAATGAGCTCTAATGGAGTTCTAGATCAGTTTTGGTGACCCTAAACCGACCTCAATTGAAAAGACCAAAGTACCCCTCATTTAAACCTTTTAAAAAAGCTGAAAATTGCTTCTGACGCGATCGGAGCGCCGCGCCATAAGGTGGAGCGCCGCTCCAACCTTCAGGTCAGTTTTCAGAAACTTGTTTTGGCCATAACTTTTTGACCGTAGCTCCGTTTTCGATGAATTAAATATCGTTGGAAACGTAATAAGATTTTCTTTCCAATGGTAAGGCTTTGAAACATCAACTCAAACTTTATTTGGGGTTGAAAAGATACGTACACACCTTGTCACTTCAGACAACGTCCAGTTTCCTTCGACATTCGAGCAAACAACACGTACATGCTTCGTACACTTCATACACGTATCGTACACCATAAATACATTATGTACAATAAATATTTGGGTCTTACAACTCTCCCCCACTTAAACTCGATCACGTCCTCGTGATCTTCTCCACTTAACCAATCCGGACCTACTCAACGGTCCTCAATCATAAGTCCCAATCCGAGCTTTCCTAGACAATTCTTCCCAATGAATCACCTTTAACAACTAAATCGTCACCCGCGATTTATCAAATCCACCAACCGAGCACTAAAACCTTGCTCAATCCCTCACATCGGGAAAAACTCGACCAATCTTGAACCGAGATATCAATTCCTTAGCGTACCTTTACCAAGGACCACGCTAAAAGGGACCAAGTCTCAACCTAAAGTCAACAATCCGAACGTTGAAGATCGAACCACATGAATCCTTACGAATTACACTTACCACTAAACATCCTTTATAGTGCGCGATACAACCAATACGCCACTATCCTAACATCATAAGCAACGGCTAAGACCGATAGCGTCCAAAATGACTATCGCAACGCTAAACCCAAGGTGTACAAAAATCGACTATTGTTACACCCGTAACAACATGTGAGCGAAACACGGCTATCGCCTCACTAATCTCACGACATGGTCCCCACGACCCCACCATCGGCGTATAAAACCACCGTTAGTTCACACAACGTGGTCCCTACGACCCCACCATTGACGTATAAAACAACCAATAGATCACACATCCAACAACATGAAGGCTGGCAGAAAACTACACGCGACCCACTTCCCAAATCTCAACACTGGATGAATTCAGCGGACCCCGTCAACGGTCATGCTTCACCGATATAACACTACACCCATGATGAAGTCAGCAGACCCCGAAGGTCATGCTCCACCAATCAACGATCCCATGATGAAGTCAGCGGACCCCGAAGGTCATGCTTCACCAATCAATGATCTCATGATGAAGTCAGAGGACCCCGAAGGTCATGCTCCACCAATCCACGATCCCATGATGAAGTCAGCGGACCCCGAAGGTCATGCTTCACCAATCAATGATCTCATAATGAAGTCAGAGGACCCCGAAGGTCATGCTCCACCAATCCACGATCCCTTTTGGCCTCGAACAACGAGTAGCGTAACATCGCGCTCTGCTACGCCATAGTGAATCCTAACGGATACCACTAACCATTCACACAATCGAGCAAGAACCGCCTATATCAAACATAGGCACAAAACAATAATTCTCTAAAAGAGGATCCGATACGCACATCCCTTAACCGAGGTATTTCACCTTGCTCACCATACCCGTCCATTATCTCTCATCGAGATTTACCACATTACTACCTTGGTGATATTTCAAGTCCAAAATCATAAGTACAATTTAACCGAAATTGTACCCTACCACAAATCGACCAAATCTAGGTCCCGACACAAATTTCGGATCTACCAAAAGCATTGTCCGAAATCTCACACTAAAACCTCCTCGTGCGGGAGTGTAACTCCCCCACTTGGAACTACGTTCCATAACCGCATCTCGTACACCCGCACAATGCTACCGAAGGTAGACTTTACCAATAATTGGGTTCACACGGCCCATCACCACGTCTTGCTTCAACTTTGAGCATACCAAGGATCCTAACCTATCCTTAAACACTTCGAACAAAAAGTGTACCACAAATTACACGAACTATACACTTGCAATCATCCAATTGCTTTAGTTTGTCGAATTTCACCCGACCGCTCATGTACCTAAGGGTTTCACTTCGGTACCCTAAGTACAATGTAACCGCAACACAATCGGAGTCGAACACCACGCTAGTAGGTATAAAAAGGCACCTAATGTCGCGTCACGTAGACTCCTTTACCAACATACATCGAGATCAAGACTCAATTTCAAGAATTTCAATCCACCCGACGAACCTCATGGTTCATCAATTTCAACGCGAAAGTGAACACGCGCTTAACGACCGAACACCAAAACCCATTTCCATGGTTTGGTAGAAACATTTTCCAAATACTAAGGAATGATTGGTTGCACCAAGTCTTACGCCCTTTGTCATAACCCGTCCTTAACCATAAGAACGTGTTAGATAACGTATGATTTCATTGCGAGGTATTGACCTCTATATGCGACATTTTTAAAAGAACAACTGCATATATTTTACATTACAAACCATAATTCTTATTTTGATACAAGCTTTAGACAAAATAAAGATGATTATCGTTTAGCGATAATCTTAGACTTACAAACTTTACATGTGATGATAATAATACGATTTCTAGCATATTTTACATTACAATTCCTCGGATATGCAGTTTTATTTTTGACACAAATATGCATACTCAAGATCTTGCTTAAGTTCAACATGTTGCAGCGGAAGCTTCTAATTATCACCTGAGAATAGACATGCTTAAAACGTCAACATAAAGTTGGTGAGATATAGGTTTAATGCCGGCAGCAATATATATATATATAGACCACAAGATTTCATATATAAACATTTTAATAAAAATATTCTAAGTGGTTGAGCACTTGGTAACCATACTTAACATTTAATCACGTCGCATATTCCCTTTATTATGAAATCTTACTACACCGTACCAAGTGTAGTCACAAAACGAAGTACTGTGCAACCGTTGAATACTGGTCGTCCAGTCCGGTTGGGGTTGTCAGGCCCGATAGATCTATCAACAGGATTCGCGTTTACAATACCGCTGTAAATAACAGTTACCAAGCTACAGGGAAGTATGCCAGTGGTACAACTCAACGTAGAATATATTTTTCAGTTACTTGTGTCCATAACGTAAAACATAAAATACATGTATTCTCATCCCGAAATACTTAGAGTTTAAAAGTGGGACTATATACTCACTTTCGTCTTGAAAATATGTAATTTTGACTTGGTCTCCGATTGATATCATGAACCTATCCATATATAATATATCAATACCTTTTCTTTTTAAACAAACGTCACATATATATACTTATAATACTTTTAATACTTTTAATAATTCCTTAGTCCGTAGTTAGCAGTCCGATGTTAGTAATTCAATTTTAATGGTTCATTTTTAGGTGTTTAATAAACCCCCAATGAAATAAATAAAAACCCCCATCGTATATGTATTGGTCGAGATTAATCTTGACCCACGGTACCGGTGTTGTCAAATGACGTGTTGCGTACATAAAGTACCGGTGTTGTCAAATGACGTGTTGCGTACAATCATGGGATCTTATGATTAATCTTCTCGTATTGTTTACGGGTGATCCTGAACCATATAAAATTAAATTATGAGTACATATATATAAAATATCATGTTATTTTAAAAAGATGTGATTTATTTAATTTTCTCCAATTATTTTCGTAGCTAAACTAGTCTTAGATATCCGATCTCGTTTTGGTCATAGTTTCTTCGTTACAACTCCGTTTTCGTTGATTCAACTTGCCACTTCCTTGGATCGAGTCCCTCTTTAAGACTATGAACTGTAAATACCTTAGTTTGTATTCGAAATCACAGGTCATAGGTCAAACTTTAGTGAAACTTATGAAGTTAATCATTTTCCATCATGTAAACAACCTTAAATGATTATTTTTCTAAAAATACTTATACTTTGAGTTAAATCATGAAATTTTTATGTGTTATCATATTCATAGTAAAAATCATTTTTCCAGAAAATAAACCTCCAATTCAAAGTTTAAGATGGTTTTTAATTATCCAACCCAAAACAGCCCCCGGTTGCACTCCGACGTCGTAAATTCAGTTTTTAAGGTGTTCTTTGAAAAACCAAGTTATACCTTGTTAAATTAGCATATATTTATGATATATTATAGGTCTTGAAGTATTTTAAAAGTTAAGTGAGAAGGATCTATTTAGTTTGCAAACAAGTTTGAAAACATTCAAACTATGTTCTTGTTGTTAAAATTTTATACCACAAAATAAGATAGCTATATATATATGAATCGAATAAGGTTATGAACAAAGTTACTACCTCAAGTTACTTGGACAAGATTTCTGTAAAAGAGAAGTAAAAATCTAGAACCAAAAGAGTGATGGAGTTGGATGAAAGATTGGAAGTAAACTTGTGTTCTTGAAAGGATTCTTGAAGTGTTTTTGTAAGGTTTTTCTTATGGTGTTTAAGTGATGTTTTTATGGCTAGATCTTCATGGATACTAGCTGAATGGTTATGGAGTTTCTTAAGAGTGTGTTTTTGGTTAAAGAAATGTGTAGTAAAATGAAAATGGAATGGAGTATAAATGGTGGTGTAAAAGGTGTATAAGTTTGTAATTTTGTGAAAAAATCTTTTAATCATGTGAAATTGTCATACTAGATAACAAAAGTAGTTACCTTATACATAAGGCATGAACAAGGGCTGGTTGGTGGTGATTTGATGTGTATATACCAATAGTAAATACGTATAGAGGTTAGGTATGATACGAGTACATGTACTCTAGATATACGTATAGAAATCTTGTGAAAAATGGAATGAGAATTCAAATATAGCTATCTTTTGTGAATACACTTATATTGTTTTATGTATTTAAGTCCTTAAAAGTGATTAAATACATTACATATACGATATATGTATAAACATTATATGTTATAAGTATTTATGTCAAATAACGTTACGTATGGTTATCGTTTTGAAAACTTAAGTTAGTAGTTTCAAAATATACTTATAACTTATTGTTATTAATACAAAATGAGATATTAAAACATCCTTAGATCATGTTAAATATGTATATATACATATATATACACAAACGTATAATTATCATATGTTATATAGTTCGTGATATCATCGGTCAAACTAGACGGTCAAACGTTATGTAAAACTCATTTCAAAAACATAAGTCTCAACAATTTGGATTGCTTATCATGTTGGTAAGGTTTAATTTATGTAAATATTAATCTTATAAGTATAGAACGATCGAAAAAGTGCGGGTCATTACAGTACCTACCCGTTAAATAAATTTCGTCCCGAAATTTTAAAATTGTACCTATTTTGCGTCATCGAGAAACAAGTGTGGATACTTTTGTTTCATCTGATCCTCTCGTTCCCAAGTAAAATCGGGACCCCTTCGAGCATTCCAATGAACCTTAACGATCGGTATGTTGCTCTGCTTGAGCTGTTTAACTTCACGGACCATGATTTCGATTGGTTCTTCGACGAATTGTAGTTTCTCGTCGACATGGATTTCTTCAAGAGGAATGGTGAAATCTTCCTTTGCAAGACACTTCTTAAGGTTTGAGACGTGAAAGGTATTATGTACTCCGGCGAGTTGTTGCGGTAACTCGAGTCGATAAGCTACCGGTCCAATGCGTTCGATGATCTTGAACGGGCCTACATATCTTGGGTTTAGTTTACCCCTTTTTCCAAAACGTATTACACCTTTCCATGGTGACACCTTTAACATAACCATGTCACCGATCTGAAACTCTAATGGTTTCCTTCGGACATCGGCGTAGCTCTTTTGGCGACTACGGGCTGTTTTCAATCTCTCCTTGATTTGTACTATCTTTTCAGTAGTTTCATGTATGATCTCGGGACCAGTTAATTGTCGATCTCCTACTTCATTCCAACAGATAGGAGATCTACACTTCCTTCTGTACAATGCTTCGAATGGTGCAGCTTTAATGCTCGCATGATAACTATTATTATACGAGAATTCTGCTAATGGTAGATACTTATCCCATCCGTTTCCAAAATCGATCACACATGCCCTGAGCATGTCTTCAAGAGTCTGAATTGTTCTTTCACTCTGCCCGTCGGTTTGCGGATGATATGCGGTGCTCATATCCAAACGAGTTCCTAGGGCCTCTTGTAGTGATTACCAGAACTTTGAGGTAAATCTACTATCACGATCAGATATAATGGAAATAGGTATTCCATGCCTTGAAACAATTTCCTTTATATACAATCGTAATAGTTTCTCCATCCTATCCGTTTCCTTTATAGGCAAGAAATGTGCAGACTTGGTGAGACGATCAACAATCACCCAAATGGTGTCGTATCCCCAGGAAGTCTTTGGTAACTTCGTGATGAAATCCATGGTAATACCATCCCATTTCCATTCTGGGATTTCTGGTTGTTGAAGTAACCCTGACGGCTTCTGGTGTTCTGCTTTGACCTTGGAACAAGTTAAACACTCCCCAACATATGTTGCAACGTCTGTCTTTAAATTAGACCACCAATAATGTGTCTTAAGATCTTGATACATCTTTCCAACTCCAGGATGTATCGAGTATCTTGTCTTATGTGCCTCGTTCAAAATCAACTTCCTTAATCCACCCAACTTCGGTACCCAAATACGATTTGCAAAATATCGAGTTCCATCTTCCCGCATAACGAGTTGCTTCTCATACTTCTTCATTATTTCATTTCCTATATTTTCTTTAGTAAGTGCTTCTCGTTGAGCCTCTTTGATTTGTGAGTTGAGATTCATGCGAATTTTTATGTTCATCGCTCGAACTCGAATTGGTTCTCGTTCCTTTCTGCTTAATGCGTCAGCCACCACATTCGCTTTCCCGGGATGATAACGAATTTCACAATCATAGTCGTTTATTAACTCGACCCACCTACGTTGCCTCATGTTCAGCTGTTTCTGATCAAAAATATGTTGAAGGCTTTTATGATCAGTAAACACAGTGCATTTAACTCCATACAAGTAGTGTCTCCACATCTTCAATGCAAACACGACTGCTCCCAATTCTAGATCATGCATCGTATAATTTCGCTCGTGAATCTTCAATTGTCGGGATGCGTATGCAATAACTTTCTTCCGTTGCATAAGAACGCAACCAAAACCTTGTCGCGAAGCGTCACAATATATTTCAAAATCATCGTTCCCTTCTGGTAACGATAAAATAGGCGCCGTAGTTAACTTCTTCTTCAGTAATTGAAATGCACTCTCCTGCTCAGAGGTCCATTCATATTTCTTCCCTTTTTGCGTTAACGCTGTCAACGGCTTAGCTATTCGGGAAAAATCTTGAATAAACCTTCTATAATAACCGGCTAAACCCAAAAATTGGCGTATCTGCATTGGTGTTTTAGGAGTCTCCCATTTTTCAATGGCCTCAATTTTTGCCGGATCAACCTGAATTCCTTTGCTACTAACAACGTGGCCAAGAAATTGCACTTCTTTCAACCAGAAAGCACATTTAGAAAATTTAGCATATAGCTGTTCTTTTCTCAACAACTCTAATATCAACCTTAAATGTTGTTCATGCTCTTGCTCACTCTTGGAATAGATAAGAATATCATCAATGAAAACGATAACAAACTTATCTAAATATGGACTACAAACTCGATTCATGAGGTCCATGAATACAGCTGGCGCATTCGTCAATCCAAACGGCATGACCAAAAATTCGTAATGACCATAACGTGTCCGAAAAGCAGTTTTCGGAATGTCCTCTTCTTTGACACGTAATTGATGATAACCCGATCTTAGGTCGATTTTCGAATAAACACATGATCCTTGCAGTTGATCAAATAAGTCATCAATTCTCGGTAGTGGATACCGATTCTTGATAGTTAACTTATTTAATTCACGATAATCTATACACATCCTAAAAGATCCATCTTTCTTCTTAACAAACAAAATTGGAGCTCCCCACGGTGAAGTGCTTGGTCGTATGAATCCACGGTCTAGTAATTCTTTTAACTGACTTTGAAGTTCTTTTAATTCGGATGGTGCAAGTCTATATGGAGCACGAGCCACTGGTGCAGCTCCTGGTACTAAATCTATTTGAAATTCTACAGATCTAAATGGAGGTAATCCCGGCAACTCTTCCGGAAAGACTTCAGGAAAATCTCTTGCCACAGGCACGTCATTAATGCTCTTCACTTTTTCCTTCGTTTCGACTTTATTAACATGTGCTAAGATAGCATAGCACCCTTTCTTCAAGCACTTTTGAGCTTTCAAATAACTAATGAGTTTTAGCTTTGAATTACCCTTCTCTCCATAAATCATCACCGGCATTTTATCCTTACTAGGAATGCGAATTGCCTTCTTGGCACACACAACTTCAGCTCCTACTTTGGACATCCAGTCCATGCCGACTATTACATCAAAACTTCCTAATTCTACGGGTATTAAGTCAATTTTAAACGTTTCTCCGGCTAAATTTATTTCACAATCACGACAAATTTTATCGGCTTTAATTAGTTTACCATTAGCTAACTCAATCATGTACTTAGCATCTAGAGGTAATGATGAACAATTCAATTTAGTGTAAAAATGTCTACACACGTAACTTCTATCGGCACCAGTATCAAATATAATAGACGCTGATAAGTTATTAATGGTAAACGTACCCGTAACAAGCTCCGGGTCTTCACGTGCCTCTCTAGCATTAATAATAAATGCTCTTCCACGTGCAGATCCATTATTCTTCTCTGGATTCGGACACTGGCTCTTATAATGACCCTGTTTCCCACACCCATAACAAGTAATGGTAGCCAAAGCAGTTCTATTTGCATTGGTGGCAGGAGTCTTGGTACCATTTGTATTTGTAACGAGAGCCTTACAATCTTCAGCAAGATGACCCTGTTGATTACACTTGTTGCATACCACACTACAGTAACCAGAGTGATGTTTGTGGCATCGGTTACATAAAGGATTTTGTCCTTTGTAACCAAAACCTGAACCACTACCCGCACCTTTCGTGGTTTCTTGTTTCTTAAAAGATTGTTGTTGGTTACCTCGATCATAATTTCCATTCCACTTTCTTTTGTTACCCAATACCTTCACATCAGTATTGGATGATTTCTTATCCAAGATGACCTGATCCATTAGCTCGTTTGCCATGGTTATAGCTTCATGAATTGTCTTAGGTCTCGATGCTGTAACGTTTGCCTTGACCTTTGTGGGCAAACCATCTTTGTACATTTCAATCTTCCGTTCTTCGGTTGGAACCAATTCAGGACATAGCAAAACTAATTCCATGAATCGCTGATTGTAGTTGGTGATTTCAGTACCAACAACCTTCAGGCTTCGTAATTCATCTTCCAACTTCCTAACCTCGTTCCTTGGACAATATTCGTTGATTAACATTGTTTTGAATTCTTCCCAAGGAGTATCATAAGCTACGTCTCCTCCTACAGCCTTCACATAATTTTTCCACCACGTGAGTGCACTATCTTGTAAAGTGCACGATGCATACTTGGTCATGTCCTTTTCAACACAACCACTTATTTTAAACACAGTCTCCATCTTTTCTATCCACCGGGTTAAACCGATCGGTCCTTCTGTTCCACTGAATGATGAGGGCTTGCAAGCTTGAAACGTCTTGTAGGTGCATCCTACACGAGGATTTGGGTTAACTGCAGCACCTCTTGCAGCCTCGACCCATAATATTCTGTCTTTCACTCGCTGATTGATGAGTTCCTGGATTTCTTGTTCCGTCATTCGGTTCAATCGCGCCATAATCTTCAATAAGAATGAAAAAAAAAAAATAATAATTATTCACATGGAATATTATAGATGTAGTATGTATTTACAGTACATCGTAGCTTATTAATAATATGAACCAGTTATTATTATAAAAGCCTTTTCTTCTTATTAGCATTTTATAATTATATCTAGGGTAGTACCTACCTGATGTGCAGCGGGGTAGTATATAAAATAGCTTATAATTTTACTAGGAAAATACTATTAAATACGATACAATTTTACACAAGATATTTATTTATTTATAGAATGGATATACTTAAACCTTGCTACAACACTTATAGGCAGTGTACCTAATCGTACAGTAGTGTAGTTTTTAGTAAGTCCGGTTCGTTCCACAGGGAAATCTTTAACCAAAGCTCAACACTATATTAGTTTACTTTTATAAAAATACAAATATATATATAAGTGATATTATTATTATAAAGGGGGGTTTTTACCGTTTTATGACCGGTTTGTCGATTTTAAAACTTTAGTCGCAGTTAAAACCTAATGTGAAATATAAATACAAGACTAAAATTAAAGCGTAAAGTAAATAACGATAATGAAATTGCGAATAACAAAAATGCGATAAAATAAAATTGCGATAATTAAAAGTGCGATTAAATAACAATAAATAAAAGTGCGATAATTAGAAGTGCAATTAAATATAAAATAAAGGAAATTAAATATGAAATAAAAGAATTATGCTTATTTAAACTTCCGTAATCATGATGTTTGACGTGTTGATTTTAGTTTTATGCCCATGGGTTAATTGTCCTTTGTCCTGGATTATTCAATATGTCCGTCTGGTTTTTGTCCATAACAGTCCATCAGTCATAAATATAAATTGCAAGTGTCCTTGTCAAATTATTATTATACCCGAAGTTAAATATTCCAACTAATTGGGGATTCGAATTGTAACAAGGTTTTAATACTTTGTTTAATGAATACACCAGGTTATCGACTGCATGTAAACCAAGGTTTTACCACTTTGTTAACAATTACACCAATTACCCTTGAATGTAATTTCACCCCTGTTTTAATTATTCTAGTGGCTATTAATCCATTCCCGTGTCCGGTTAAATGAACGATTATTCGTACATATAAATACCCCGCCCATCGTGTCCGATCGAGTGTATATGGTAATTTATAGGGACGCCCAATTGTAAATCTTTATATTAACATTAACAAACTTTCATTTAGTTAAACAAATATAAAGCCCATTAATAGCCCATAGTCTAGTTTCCACAAGTGTCGTTCTTTTGTCCAAACCCCAATTATGGTACAAAGCCCAATTACCCAATTTTAGTAATTAGCCCAACATCATGATTACTTCGTTTTAAATAAGCATAATAATAACTTAGCTACGAGACATTAATATAAAAAGGTTGAACATAACTTACAATGATTAAAAATAGCGTAGCGTTACACGGACAGAATTTCGACTTACACCCTTACAACATTCGCTAACATACCCTTATTATTAGAATTATAATTAAAATTAAAATATAAATTATAAATATAAATATATTTACGTATGAAGAGGAAGAGAAAAAAAGATATGAAATTTGATCAGAATTCGGTTGGCTTTATAGCCAGACTTGAAAATTGGGGCTCCGCGACTCGCGGCAAAATGGCCTTAAAACTCCGCGAGTCGCGGAGAGATATTTACAGCTCACACCCTTGGAGTTTCTTGCTGCCGACGGTTTTTAATATATATATATAATATATATATATAATAAATATAATTAATTATATATTATATTATATTTATATACATAGTTAACTTGTAATTTTTAGTCCGTTGCGTCGAGCGTTAAGAGTTGACTCTGGTCCCGGTTCCGGATTTTCGAATGTCCTCGCGTACAATTTAATATCTTGTACTTTGCGTTTTGAATCTTGTACTCTTGTGATTTCGAGACGTTTCTTATCAATAATTGGAACCTTTTTGATTGTCTTTTGTACTTTTGAGCTTTTTGGTCGTTTGCGTCTTCAATTCGTCGAATCTGTCTTTTGTCTTCACCTTTTATTCTTTAAACGAATATCACTTGTAAATAGAACAATTGCAACTAAAAGCTTGTCTTTCTTGAGGAATAATGCTATGAAATATATGTTCGTTTTTAGCATTATCAAATATTCCCACACTTGAGCGTTGCTTGTCCTCAAGCAATATTGTCTTGAAATACTAGAATCACTTCTTTATTCTTCACACTTTGTACATCAGTGATTTCTATACGGCGGTATAAACAATGGTAGTAACGATATGGTTTACAGTCCCACATGACTATAAAAATTTAGATCCATTAAGGAAATTGGATCTTTATGAAAACATTTGATCTTTTGAAAATTAAATCTAGTTTTTACCCTAGATAAGTTTTCCGGAATAACCCTTTACCGGTGTTTGCAAAATATTTGTGGGTTTGGTGGGTTTCAGATTTGAAAATTTTAGCTCAAAACTTGCGGTTTTGTGTCACCCACTTGCTAACCTTGTATTTGGAAAGCAACACGTCCAGTTTACTTGTTCCGTATATTACCTTTCGGTAAACTACCGTCCGGTTGTAAAGGAAAGCGTTGAACAAGCAACTGTTAAGGCAATGTCCCGTGACATGCTTTTGATTATGGTCTATAATGTGTCGGACGCAATTACTATCCTTGGTAGGAGCAATAGTAAAGCTCACCCTTATAATTTGTCGGTCTGGCACAAGGTCCTGTCTTTGACCATGCTATGCAACCACCGTTCTTACGGTTGACACCCGATTTAGTTCAGGTGACCTAATGAATTCCAGGTGAATTCCTAGGATTTTACGTTCAATGGTAATGAACGCATTGAAAATAGGGTTTTCAGAAAACAAATTGGTTTGTAATTTTGATCAAAATATTTTCTTGTTTAAGCTCGAGTTTAGATATCATTGAATTCCATGAGTTTGTAATTCTCAATCTTTAAGGTCAATCTCTAGGATTGAGTAATATCAGTCTTAAAAGCTGATTTTTAATCTTTAAGGAGATTATCCTTTCTGGGGATCTGATTCATTAGTCTTATCCAGCTAATTTGCACGGTGCCCCCCCATTGTACGAGATAAATCCTTCTCATGGTTAGGATAAATCTGACCACTTGGCGACCCTGTTTAATGCTGAGGTCCGTGGATTTTCTGCTGATTTTAGTGATGACTTTTCTAGATTTTTCGTCAACCTACAGCTGGTCTTGGACGACAACTTCATGACCTAAATCAAGAAGCGCGTTTCTTTTTCGGAAGACTTTACTTCCTTTTAATGATGGAATTGATTCATCGTGTAGATCCATCTCTTCTTTTCTTTCATTGGGTAAAACAGTTTAGTTTAGTCCAAAGCAAAAGTATTTTCAGTTATTTGTTACAGATATATGTGACATATGTTTAAAATAATTTGGTAAATTTTCCCACACTTGGCTTTTATTTTCCTTTTTATCGTCCTCTATTCCATTTTAAATGAATTTTAACATTTTAGCATGTTTCTCAATTTATGTCCTTTCCGAGGTAACAATAATTTCGGTGTTAAAACCTAGTTTTATCGTTCATAAATATGTATAAACATGATTTTAATTCATTTAATTGAAAATTTTGAAAATTTTTACTAGAATTGGGTAGTCAGTATATAAGACTAGGGCTGTTCTTTTTTATCAGAGAGCACTAGATTCTAATACAACTACTGCTTTACTAGTATTTTTAATGGTAACCAAGTGTTTAATATAAAAATTTTAAAATCCGAAAGAATTTAATCCCTTCCCACACTTAAGATCTTGCAATGCCCTCATTTGCAAGAAATCAGTAACAATTTAAATTATTGAGGGTGATTTGTGTGAAAATGATTAAATTTTTACCAAAGTTTCCAAATATATTGGCGTTTGTTTGCTGAATGATAAATGGTGCACATCATTTGTTCATCCCGTCTTGTTGTTATTTCACATATATTTTGCATCTTGTCGTCAAAATTACTTGCTTTTGCTGAACTTAATGCCAGTCTTTGAAAATGCGTTGTTTTACCCTGTTGTATACATAAGATAAACTGCAAACATATATACATATTTTTGAAGTTTGGTTTATTACCCCACATTCAAAAATTTTTAAAATCTAAGAATAAAAGTTAGAAATTATAAAAATGATTACAATATTAACAAAAATATTAAATGTATAAATAATTACAAATTACAAAATAATAAAAAATAATAAGTAAACTAAGGATGATATTGGTACCAATAGGGGTTCCACGCATAACCATAAGTGCTATAGAATGCTTCGGCAGGGTCATACGTAGGATATGGTGGCTGCATCTCTATCGACCAAGGAGGGAAGACGGGTTTCGGTGTAGGAATATAGTTTCTACCTATATGTTGGCAATGCGCTATGATCTGGTTCTGATGAACTTGCCAATCTTCAAATGCTCTCTGTCTAGCATTTTCGTATTCCTGAGAAGCTATAAACCTATGCATTTCTTGCATCTCATTCCCCCCTCCTACATTACCTTGTTCCTGGTTTCTCTCTACCTGTGGATGTCTACCATTGTATCGTACTGCGGCGTTATTTCGCCGCTTCAAAACTTTCGCACCATGGTATACATTTAAACCTATAGTGTCGCGGGGTTCCGGCTCTTCTACTAATAATCCCCCCCGACTTATATCCACACCGAGATATTCACCAATCAAAGTAATAAAAATACCACCTCCTATTATGCTATGTGGACGCATCCCCCGAACCATAGCTGATAAATAATAACCCACACAATATGGTATACTTACAGCGCTGTGTGGGTCTCGAATACACATATGGTAAAACAAATCTTGTTCATTTACCTTTTCTTTGTTTTTACCCCTTTGTGTAATCGAATTAGCTAAAAACCTATGTATTACTCTTAATTCGGCTCTATCTATATCCAAATAAGAGTAGTTTCCCCCTTTGAAACGGTGATGGCTTGTCATTTGACTCCACACACCGTGTGTATCAAAATTCTCATCTATCTTTCTACCGTTTAGTATCAATCCTCTACAATCGGCAGATGCTAATTCCTCAGGCGTATATATACGTAAAGCCTGAGCCATGTCTAGTAAAGACATGTGGCGCATCGAACCGCCTAACAAAAATCTAATAAAAGAACGATCGGTTAAACTAGCTACCCGATCATTCAACTCTATACTACATAACAACTCTTCACACCATACTTTATATACAGGTCTGCGTATGGTGAATAAACATATCCAGTCATTAAAAGAAGAATTACCATACCTCTGTACCAGTAATTCCCTAATTGGCCCGGCCAATTCTACAGCTTCCAAGGGTCCCCATTCTATGACCCTCGGTACCTCAACAACCTTAGAGTGAAGAGTATGCAAACCCCGTTGATATTTTGGATAGTCTATCCAAAGTCTGTCAAATCTCAGGTTCGGGTGCAACTGTTCCAAGTGCATATCTGAAAAGGTCATGACTGGATGAGGTACATCCTGCTTGTAGTAGTTATCTACCTCCTGTTGTTCCAAGTTCTCAGCAGGAGCATGGCGGGCTTGGGATGAAGATTCACCCCTTTCATTCTGCAAAACACATCAAACACAAATTTTGTGCATCCAAATATGCATTAGTGTCAGCAAAATCATCAATCAAAATAATTACAATGACATTATCAATTTATATCAAACTTAAGCTTATTTTCACATTTTTATCAAATCTACACTTTTTCAAATAAGCATATACGAAAATTTTCGCCAAGTTCATAAGCATTCAACTCAAATAACATGTCAAAATAATCATTACTAGCAAATAAACAAGTCTCAAATGGTATTATCTTTCAAAAATCAAGTTCATGAATTTTGGACTTGAAAAAGTCCACTTTAATTCTCAAAATCATGTTTAGGCTCAAAGTTTGGATCATTTAACTACCTAGACATGTTATACTACTTAATTTAGCAACAATTCATGACAAAAATCGGCCATAACCTGTTTATATCAAAAAGCCCCAAATTGCTCAAGAACACAAACCCTAGATTATTCAAAATTTGAAGTTTAAGGCTTCTAATCATGTTAAACAGCATCAATCTAGGTTATACAAGCATAATACATAAACAATTTAAGTCTAATTACACTAAAAAGCATCAAAATCAAATTGGGTAAAAAATAGCTCAAGAACACTAAAATTCGAATTAAATGGTGTTTAGGTGTAGAAATTTACCGTTTTTCTTGAGTAGTTCTTAGATATCATCCTTCTCAACATGATTTTAGCAAAAAATTTGGTGATTAACGGTTAAAAATTGGGATTTTTGGGGGTGATTTTCGGGTTTTTTCGGGTTCTTTTTCGCAGTATTTTTCTGTGTTTTTGTTTGTGGGAGTGAACTGATCGTTTCAGCTGTTTTATTTTTTTTTCTGTAATTTGGTCCCTCCGCGAGTCGCGGAGGTTTGCACTGAAAACTCCGCGAGTCGCGGAGTTTACCCTTTTTTTTTTTTTTTTTTTTTTTTTTTTATAATTTTTAACTTATAAAACAATTAAGAAATTAATTTTAAAATTTTGTTTCCCTTGTTATTTAGGACGAGGTCGTTTCGGATCGATGTCCTAGTCCGTCCCTCGACAAAATTTTAAAATTTGTCTTTTTGTAGCGATTGTTTTAAAAGCTAAGATTTTTGGGTTTTTTAATGTTTTTGACATACTTTAAATCAATAAGATTAAAAATAATGATAATAAAAGTTCTCGTCCCTCCCTCGGGTAAAGCAATTTCGGTTCAAAGACCTAGTCTTCAACTTACGACGAATTTTAAAAATCATATTTTTAACTTAATGAGATAAAGTAAATTTTTGTTTTTAAATTCACACAACATAAATATAAAATTCAAAATTAATATTAAAAATTCACACCAAACTCAAAATTTAAAATGCATAAAATTAAAATTTCATATTTTAAAAATTAAAAATTCACACCAAACTTAATTTAAAAATTCATAAATTTATATCAAACTTATATTAATTTTTCAAATATTTACAATTTTAAATATATTGTTTTTACAAAGTTTACAATATTAACTTAAGATTTAAATATTAATTTTAAAAACATGGTAAAAATAAAATTAAAAATCTTTTTGTCTTTTTATCCCACTTTAATCAATCAAATATTATCAAAAATATGCGCCCCTATTTTCGGTAAAGTAATTTCGGTTCCAAGACCTAATTTAACTCATGACGAATTTTTGAAATATTTTGGGTTGATTGATTAAAGATATTTATACCTTAAGAATAAACGTTAAATTTCGCAGTGATGTAATAAATTTTTGAATGATATCAATAATTTCGGTCGCCAAACCTAATTTTATTTAATACCAATTTAATACTTTTTAGCGAACAAATTAGCGTTTATTATCAAAAGGTTAAAAATAAAAATAAAAACTAAAAACTGTACAGACATACCTGTGAAATAGATTTCTTAGTTATATGATCTATTATATTCATAAGATAGTCGGTTTAATTGATTTTCCATGGCTCCAAAGGCGTAACCTCGAGCATTCATTGTCTTTTCTTCTAAACATATGAACGGTCCGTCTCTGCATAAAGTAACAAATTCGGTATTTGAATAGGTTTGATTATTTGAACATTTACCTCCATGTGACCATTTTCCGCATTTGTGACATCGTTCTAGGTGTCGTGCTCTTCTTTTCGCTGCGGATTTTGATTTTCCTTTACCAAATTGTAACTTATTATCTTCGCATCTGGATCCTTTTCTAACTCCGTCCATTCTTTCTCTGATTACTGATACTAATTCACTCGGTAGTATGTCATTATTTCTTTTAGTGATCAAAGCGTGTAGCATTAGACCATGGTTTAATTCACAGGCAGTCTTCATTACGTAAAAACCTAAAAAAATAAAAATTCAGAATGGGGGGAGAAGACTAGTTCTTTAGGGTCTGCTAGGGAAAGACCATACGTGTTCCATTTTCGAGAACTACACGAAAACAGACAATCTAACTCTAACAGAAATACATATTATCCTTTAAAGACTTGATTCTCCCCACACTTAGTTAGCTGTGGTGTCGAAATTGTGATTAACTTCGTTGTCGACTTCCACCGGACCATGTATGTAATGTTTAACTCTGTGACCATTAACTTTAAATTCAATCCCATTTGAATTTATTAATTCTATCGTTCCGTATGGGAAAACTCTTTTGACTATGAATGGTCCAGACCATCTTGATTTCAATTTTCCAGGAAATAGCTTGAATCGTGAATTGAAAAGAAGAACTCTGTCTCCTTCTTTAAATTCTTTTGAACTTCTGATTCTTTTATCATGCCATTTCTTCGTTCTTTCTTTATAGATTAACGAATTTTCGTATGCTTCATGTCTTAATTCTTCTAATTCGTTTAGTTGACTTACTCGTAGACGTCCGGCTTCATGTAAATCAAGATTACATGTCTTCAAAGCCCAAAATGCTTTGTGTTCAATTTCTACTGGAAGATGACATGCTTTTCCATACACAAGTCTAAAAGGTGTGGTTCCAATTGGAGTTTTGTAGGCTGTTCTAAAAGCCCAGAGTGCATCCTCCAATTTAATGGACCATTCCTTCGGATTTGATCCTACGGTTTTCTCTAGAATACGTTTTAAAGCTCGGTTGGTATTTTCAACTTGTCCACTTGTTTGTGGATGATATGCGGTGGAGATTTTATGAGTTACTCCATATCTTTTAAGAACTTTCTCAAGTTGATTATTACAGAAATGAGTACCCCGATCACTTATTAAAGCTTTCGGTGTTCCAAACCTTGCAAAAAGACGTTTTAAAAAGTTGACTACAACTCGTGCATCGTTAGTTGGGAGAGCTTGTGCTTCCGCCCATTTAGATACATAATCAATGGCTACGAGTATATATAGATTATTATGAGATTTTGGAAATGGACCCATAAAGTCAATACCCCAAATGTCAAATACTTCACATACTTGGATGACATTTTGTGGCATTTCATCACGTTGACTTATTTTTCCGGCCCTTTGACATGCATCACAGGATTTGCAAAGAAGGTGTGCGTCTTTGTAAATTGTAGGCCAATAGAATCCAGCTTCATAAACTTTTATTGCTGTTAGTTGAGGCCCATAATGCCCTCCTGTTGGTCCTGTGTGACAATGGTTTAAAATTTTACTAGCTTCATCTCCAAATACACATCGGCGTATTATTCCATCGGGACAACTTTTAAACAGATGTGGATCTTCCCAGAAATAGTGTTTTATATCACTGAAGAATTTCTTTCGTCATTGGTACGATAATCCTTTTTCAAGGAATCCACAAACTAAGTAGTTTGCATAGTCTGCAAACCATGGGATTTCTTTATAATCTATCTTCAATAGATATTCATCAGGAAAGTTGTCTTGTATGGCCGATTCATTCAGAACTTCTAATTCGGGATTTTCAAGACGAGAAAGATGATCAGCGGCGAGATTTTCTGCTCCTTTTTTATCTCGGATTTCAATATCAAACTCTTGTAAGAGTAAGATCCAACGGATTAATCTTGGTTTAGCATCTTGTTTTGAAAATAGGTATCTAAGAGCAGAATGGTCGGTATAGACCACCGTTTTTGCTAGAACTAGATATGATCGAAATTTGTCAAAAGCAAAGACAATAGCAAGGAGTTCTTTTTCAGTAGTTGTATAGTTCGTTTGTGCTCCTTGTAATGTCTTACTAGCATAATATATAGGTTGAAATCGTTTTTCAATCCTTTGTCCTAAAACGGCTCCCATTGCAAAATCACTTGCATCGCACATTAGTTCAAATGGTAGATTCCAATTTGGTGTTATCATGATCGGTGCATTAGTGAGTTTTTCTTTAAGAATATTAAAAGATTTGATACATTCATCTGAAAAGATGAATGGCGCATCCTTTTCTAGGAGTTTATTCATAGGAGTGGCAATTTTAGAAAAATCTTTTATGAAACGTCGGTAAAAACCGGCATGCCCTAGAAAACTCCTTACTCCTCTAACATTGGTGGGATGTGGAAGTTTAGCAATTACATCTACTTTAGCTCTATCCACTTCAATTCCTTCTTTTGAAATTTTATGTCCAAGAACGATGCCTTCTTTAACCATGAAATGGCATTTCTCCCAATTAAGTACTAGATTTGATTTTTCGCATCTAATTAGCATTCGTTCCAGATTAACTAGACATGATTTAAATGTATCACCGAAGACTGAAAAGTCATCCATGAATACTTCCATGCATTCTTCTATCATGTCGTGAAAAATCGCCATCATACACCTTTGAAAGGTTGCAGGGGCGTTACAAAGTCCAAATGGCATTCTTTTGTAAGCAAAAGTACCATAAGGGCACGTGAATGTGGTTTTCTCTTGGTCTTCGGGTGCTATTGGAATTTGAAAATATCCGGAAAATCCATCTAGAAAACAATAGTAACTATTTCCGGCTAATCTTTCCAACATTTGATCAATGAAAGGTAAGGGAAAGTGATCTTTTCTGGTGGCGTCATTTAATTTTCTATAATCAATACATACACGCCATCCTGTTACAGTCCTAGTAGGAATAAGCTCATTTTTCTCATTTGTAATGACAGTCATGCCACCCTTCTTAGGTACGCATTGAACTGGGCTTACCCATGGACTATCAGAAATTGGATATATCAAACCTGCATCTAGCAGTTTAATAATCTCTTTCTTAACTACATCTTGCATATTAGGATTTAGTCTTCGTTGGCGTTGCACATACGTTTTATGACCTTTTTCCATAAGGATTTTATGTGTGCAATACGAAGGACTTATTCCTTTAATATCATGAATCTTCCATGCAATGGCTGGTTTATGAGCTTTCAACACAGAAATGAGTTGTGATTTCTCATTTTCAGTAAGAGAAGACGATATTATTACAGGTAATTCAGATTCACCATGTAAATAAGCGTATTCCAAATGGTTTGGAAGTGGCTTTAACTCTAATTTCGGAGGTTCTTCTATCGATGATTTATATCGATATCTGTCTTCTTCTTTTAGCATTTGAATTTCTTCTGTTGTTGGTTCATATCCATTAGCTATAAGTGTAGCTAACATTTCAGCTTCATCAATTGGTTCATTACTTTCTCCTAAAGAACATTCTCCTGTTCCTTGTAATTCTGGAAATTCTTCTAATAATTCTGCATGTGCATCTATAGTTTGAATATAATAACATGTATCATCTGCAGATTGTGGTTGTTGCATTGCTCTATCAACTGAAAAGGTAACACTCTCATCCTCTATACTTAGGGTCAGTTTCTTACCGAACACGTCTATCATTGCTTTAGCCGTGTTTAAGAATGGTCTTCCTAATATGAGAGGAACTTGAGAATCTTCTTCCATGTCCAAAACAACAAAATCTACTGGGAATACTAAAGTACCAACTTTAACTAGCATGTTCTCCATTATCCCTCTAGGATATTTTATTGATCTATCGGCTAGTTGTATGCTTATTCTGGTTGGTTTCAATTCTCCAAGGTCTAGTTTAGCGTATAGTGAATACGGCATTAAATTTATACTAGCACCTAAATCTGCTAATGCTTCTATTGAACTAAGACTACCCAGAAAACATGGAATTGTGAAACTTCCTGGATCAGATAGTTTTTCTGGTATCTTATTCAACAGCACTGCTGAACAATTAGCATTCATAGTAACAGCCGAGAGTTCTTCCATTTTCTTTCTATTCGTGATTAGATCTTTCAAGAATTTAGCATACCTTGGCATTCCTGAAATCACATCAATGAAAGGAAGATTTACATTTATCTGTTTAAACATATCCAAGAATTTGGATTGCTCGGCTTCAAGTTTCTCTTTCTTCATTTTACTCGGGTAAGGAAGTGGTGGTTGGTATGGTTTAACATAAGGTTTATCCTTAACTGTGTTATCTTCATTAACCTTTTCAACTACCGGTTCTTTTTCCTTATCTTGATCAGGTTGTGGTTCTTGTGGAGTAGGAATAATTTCATCAGAAGTTACAGGTATTTCAGGTGGTTTAAGTGTTGTACCACTTCTTGTGGTAAGAGCTTTAGCTGTTTCATTCCGGGGGTTAGCATTTGTATCACTAGGTAGACTTCCCGGTTTTCTTTCACCTATTAACCTTGCTAGGTTACTTACTTCTTGTTCCAGATTTTGAATAGAAGCTTGTTGATTTCTAAATGCTTGAGCATTTTGTTCATTGGTTTGTTTTTGAGATGTGAAAAACTGCGTTTGAGTTTCAACTAGCTTCGTCATCATATCTTCTAAATTCGGCTTTTTATCATCGGTTTGTTGTGGTGGTTTGTTTTGAAAATTCGGTCTTTGCTGATTGTAAGTATTATTGGATACTTGTTGATTGCTAGGACCTTGTTGGTTGTTGTATGGAATATTTCGGTTATAATTCTGGTTTTGATTGTAAATCGGTCTTGGTGGTTGATAATTATTCTGATAATTATTTCCAGGCCTTTGGTTTATGTATGAAATATTCTCTCTTTGTTCCATTGTTAATTCAATACTTAGACAATCTTTTGTCAAATGTGGTCCTCCACACTGCTCACAACTAATTCGTATAGCATGAATATCTTTAGTCATCTTTTCCATTCGTCTCTCGAAAGCATCTATCTTTGCTGAAATGGAATCTAAGTCATGGCTAGAATCGGCTCTAGCTGCTTTAGATGATCTAATGATATCTTTTTCTTGGTGCCACTCATGTGAGTGGGAAGCAGTGTTATCAATAATTTTGTAAGCATCAGTTTCGGTTTTCTTCATAATAGAACCACCAGCTGCTATATCTATGTCTTTTCTTGTAGTGATGTCGCATCCTTGGTAGAATATTTGTACTATTTGACAGGTGTCTAAACCATGTTGCGGACATCCTCTTAACAACTTTCCATATCTTGTCCACGCCTCATATAGAGTTTCATTTGGCTTCTGTGTGAACGTAACAATTTCTGCTTGAAGTCTTACGGCTTTAGATGCAGGAAAGAATTGTTTAAGAAATTTATCAATTAAAACGTCCCATGTATCGATCGCCCCTTCAGGTAACGATTCCAACCAATCTTTGGCTTCTCCCTTTAAAGTCCAGGGAAATAACATGAGATATATCTGTTCATCCTCCACTTCTCGTATTTTAAATAGTGTGCAGATCCTATTAAAGGTACGTAGATGTTCATTTGGATCTTCCTTCGGCGCACCACTAAATTGGCATTGATTGGTCACCATGTGTAAAATTTGTCCTTTGATTTCATAATCTGGCGCATTAATGTCTGGATGAGTAATTGCGTGACCTTGGCCAGTGCGTTTAGCTCTCATTCGGTCTTCCATACTTAAAGGTTCCAGATTCTCCATAATTGAATTTGTTGAATCGGTATCACTAAATGATTCTGATTTAATAGTTCGTTCCTCAACAATCTCTGTTTGAATGATTGGTGGTTCCGGAGGAAAGTTTAATGGTTCAGGATCTACGAACCGTTCCTGAATATTTTCTGGATTCTCAATTGTGAGGTTTGTTTCAAAAACTGGATTATCGGTAATTTGAACTGAAGTACTTGGTCGACTGGATGACGATTCTAAAGAAAAATCAACGGCGGTTATATTTGTTAAACGATGTCTTGATCGAGTTACAGGTGGTGAACGTACAAAAGGTGATGAACGTCTTGCTCGGTGCATTCACTGAATATCCTATTAGTTTTTAAAAAGAAAGAAAAATTATAATAAGTTATCCAATCAATAGACTTTTCTGATTTTGCCCACGTTTCGAATAGCCAAAAGATGCAGCAGAGGGGCAGGATTCGTTTGGTCTCAATATAATTGAGGACTGTTTGGCTCCAATAACCCGGTCCACGTACAAATCCAACTATTACTACGAACCAGAAAATTTTGATGTCTATTAATTTAACCACTTAAAATAAATTTTTCGTAATTTTTAGAAATTTAGATAAGAAGTAGAATAAAATTCTAAGTCCTAAAACTAGAATAGCGAGAAATAAGAGAGAAAAAGAGTTCGTCGAAAAAGGTCGAAAAAGAAAAAATGGTTGAAAAATAAAAGGTGACGGAAAAATAAAAGAAACTTATAAAAACTTAAAAATACTTAATTAATTTAACCTTATTACTACAACTAACTTAAAATATAATCGCAAATTGAAATTACTAATTGGAATGATAATTGATACATAGTAAAAGGTGTCTAAAAATATTAAGGCTTACAGGAAAAACTAAATCCCAAATGGAAATAACTTAAAAAGAAACTAAAACTTAAAAAGGGCGTCGCAAAATTCTAAAGCACCTAAATCTTAGTCTAAAGAAAAAGCACTTAAGGAATTCTACGGCAAAGCCTAAAAATATAGGAGTAAAAATAACTATAGCAAAAACTAAGTTTAAAATTAATTATGAGCTAAAAATATAAATATTACGCTACAACGATTAAAAAGGGACAAAATATAAAAATATACAAAAAGTTGTAAAAAGTACAATTTTTATAAAAATATTATTTTTATATTATTTATTTTATGAAACTATTAATTTTACAATTTTATAAAACTAATTAAACTAAAATATATAAATAAAAATTAAAAGTAAAATTAAAACTAATATTAATAATAATAGTAATTAGGTTTTAATAATAATAATAATTAAAAATAACCCGTAATCAATGCTTGATTAGGGTTTTGTCCGTGTGTCAGAAGCCCTCCGCGAGTCGCGGCAAAGAGAGAAGAAAACCCCGCGAGTCGCGGGGATCCAGAATTCAGTTGATAGGTTTTACTTTTTACGCGTTTTTCTTTATTTTTTTTTTTATTTTCTGTTTTTAATTTAAATAAACGATTTTAAAATAAAACTTATATTTTTATAAACTAAAATAGAAATAAAGAAACTTATAAAACTTAAATATTTACAAAATCTTAAAAATACATATATTTTTGTTTTTCTTTTTATATTTTTGAATAATTAAAACGTATTTTTACAAAAGCGAATTTTTAATAAAAGTAACTAAAAATCTTTTTTTATATTAGCGTTGCGCTTCCGGTTTTTAAGATGGATCCCCGGCAGCGGCGCCAAAAATACTTGATGTGCAGCGGGGTAGTATATAAAATAGCTTATAATTTTACTAGGAAAATACTATTAAATACGATACAATTTTACACAAGATATTTATTTATTTATAGAATGGATATACTTAAACCTTGCTACAACACTTATAGGCAGTGTACCTAATCGTACAGTAGTGTAGTTTTTAGTAAGTCCGGTTCGTTCCACAGGGAAATCTTTAACCAAAGCTCAACGCTATATTAGTTTACTTTTATAAAAATACAAATATATATATAAGTGATATTATTATTATAAAGGGGGGTTTTTACCGTTTTATGACCGGTTTGTCGATTTTAAAACTTTAGTCGCAGTTAAAACCTAATGTGAAATATAAATACAAGACTAAAATTAAAGCGTAAAGTAAATAACGATAATGAAATTGTGAATAACAAAAATGCGATAAAATAAAATTGCGATAATTAAAAGTGTGATTAAATAACAATAAATAAAAGTGCGATAATTAGAAGTGCAATTAAATATAAAATAAAGGAAATTAAATATGAAATAAAAGAATTATGCTTATTTAAACTTCCGTAATCATGATGTTTAACGTGTTGATTTTAGTTTTATGCCCATGGGTTAATTGTCCTTTGTCCTGGATTATTCAATATGTCCGTCTGGTTTTTGTCCATAACAGTCCATCAGTCATAAATATAAATTGCAAGTGTCCTTGTCAAATTATTATTATACCCGAAGTTAAATATTCCAACTAATTGGGGATTCGAATTGTAACAAGGTTTTAATACTTTGTTTAATGAATACACCAGGTTATCGACTGCATGTAAACCAAGGTTTTACCACTTTGTTAACAATTACACCAATTACCCTTGAATGTAATTTCACCCCTGTTTTAATTATTCTAGTGGCTATTAATCCATTCCCGTGTCCGGTTAAATGAACGATTATTCGTACATATAAATACCCCGCCCATCGTGTCCGATCGAGTGTATATGGTAATTTATAGGGACGCCCAATTGTAAATCTTTATATTAACATTAACAAACTTTCATTTAGTTAAACAAATATAAAGCCCATTAATAGCCCATAGTCTAGTTTCCACAAGTGTCGTTCTTTTGTCCAAACCCCAATTATGGTACAAAGCCCAATTACCCAATTTTAGTAATTAGCCCAACATCATGATTACTTCGTTTTAAATAAGCATAATAATAACTTAGCTACGAGACATTAATATAAAAAGGTTGAACATAACTTACAATGATTAAAAATAGCGTAGCGTTACACGGACAGAATTTCGACTTACACCCTTACAACATTCGCTAACATACCCTTATTATTAGAATTATAATTAAAATTAAAATATAAATTATAAATATAAATATATTTACGTATGAAGAGGAAGAGAAAAAAAGATATGAAATTTGATCAGAATTCGGTTGGCTTTATAGCCAGACTTGAAAATTGGGGCTCCGCGACTCGCGGCAAAATGGCCTTAAAACTCCGCGAGTCACGGAGAGATATTTACAGCTCACACCCTTGGAGTTTCTTGCTGCCGACGGTTTTTAATATATATATATAATATATATATAATTAATATAATTAATTATATATTATATTATATTTATATACATAGTTAACTTGTAATTTTTAGTCCGTTGCGTCGAGCGTTAAGAGTTGACTCTGGTCCCGGTTCCGGATTTTCGAATGTCCTCGCGTACAATTTAATATCTTGTACTTTGCGTTTTGAATCTTGTACTCTTGTGATTTCGAGACGTTTCTTATCAATAATTGGAACCTTTTTGATTGTCTTTTGTACTTTTGAGCTTTTTGGTCGTTTGCGTCTTCAATTCGTCGAATCTGTCTTTTGTCTTCACCTTTTATTCTTTAAACGAATATCACTTGTAAATAGAACAATTGCAACTAAAAGCTTGTCTTTCTTGAGGAATAATGCTATGAAATATATGTTCGTTTTTAGCATTATCACTACCCGTTAAAGTTCATACTTAATAGCTTAGTACGAAAATCAATTACTACCACCCAAATAATACTTAACCATGGAAAATTATTGCATTTCACACTTCACTATTTTACATATTCTTATCTTACATCGAACATTAAGCAAACCACACTAATAATATTATACAAAACATTATATGATCCCATGGTTTAATATGGCAGCGCATCGTTTGGTCTATTTTCTAGGACGTTTAGGTTCAAGGAATGGCCTAACGCTTATCCTAGCTGTCTGCCTATATTTTGGCGGTGGGGCTGAAGAACTGGATGCCGGGATAGAACGAATAGGTATAACGGGAATAGGGGTGGTAGTGTTTAGTGGAGTTGGTGCCACATCATCCTCACTAAACTCGGGATTTGAATTTTCTAATTCATTAGCCTTTCGTTTCTTTCCTAATTCGAACTTGTCTTTCGTAATTTCCTGTATTTCTTCCTCGAGTTCACTTTCCTCCTCGGGTTCACTTTCCTCCTCGGGTTCACTTTCCGGGTTCCCTATAGTTGGTTCATCCGGAATTTGTGAGTCTTCCCCAAAGATATTATTTTCATCATCGGATATGTTAATGACTGAAACGCCATCTGAAGATTCTGATTCGGAGTCGCTGAATGTGATAATAAGTTTCGAGCCCGACATCTATCACATAACAACTAACCCATTAGTACTACATAATATTTACATATAAATTTTAACCAACAATGATAAGCAATGGTTTTTAAATCAGACCCGGTCAAAGTCCAGACTTACTAATGTATCCTAACGACTTATCAGTTAGACACACTAATGCAAACCTGGTTCGCTAAGACCACCGCTCTGATACCACATGTCATAACCCGTCCTTAACCATAAGAACGTGTTAGATAACGTATGATTTCATTGCGAGGTATTGACCTCTATATGCGACATTTTTAAAAGAACAACTGCATATATTTTACATTACAAACCATAATTCTTATTTTGATACAAGCTTTAGACAAAATAAAGATGATTATCGTTTAGCGATAATCTTAGACTTACAAACTTTACATGTGATGATAATAATATGATTTCTAGCATATTTTACATTACAATTCCTCGGATATGCAGTTTTATTTTTGACACAAATATGCATACTCAAGATCTTGCTTAAGTTCAACATGTTGCAGCGGAAGCTTCTAATTATCACCTGAGAATAGACATGCTTAAAACGTCAACATAAAGTTGGTGAGATATAGGTTTAATGCCGGCAGCAATATATATATATATAGACCACAAGATTTCATATATAAACATTTTAATAAAAATATTCTAAGTGGTTGAGCACTTGGTAACCATACTTAACATTTAATCACGTCGCATATTCCCTTTATTATGAAATCTTACTACACCGTACCAAGTGTAGTCACAAAACGAAGTACTGTGCAACCGTTAAATACTGGTCGTCCAGTCCGGTTGGGGTTGTCAGGCCCGATAGATCTATCAACAGGATTCGCGTTTACAATACCGCTGTAAATAACAGTTACCAAGCTACAGGGAAGTATGCCAGTGGTACAACTCAACGTAGAATATATTTTTCAGTTACTTGTGTCCATAACGTAAAACATAAAATACATGTATTCTCATCCCGAAATACTTAGAGTTTAAAAGTGGGACTATATACTCACTTTCGTCTTGAAGATATGTAATTTTGACTTGGTCTCCGATTGATATCACGAACCTATCCATATATAATATATCAATACCTTTTCTTTTTAAACAAATGTCACATATATATACTTATAATACTTTTAATACTTTTAATAATTCCTTAGTCCGTAGTTAGCAGTCCGATGTTAGTAATTCAATTTTAATGGTTCATTTTTAGGTGTTTAATAAACCCCCAATGAAATAAATAAAAACCCCCATCGTATATGTATTGGTCGAGATTAATCTTGACCCACGGTACCGGTGTTGTCAAATGACGTGTTGCGTACATAAAGTACCGGTGTTGTCAAATGACGTGTTGCGTACAATCATGGGATCTTATGATTAATCTTCTCGTATTGTTTACGGGTGATCCTGAACCATATAAAATTAAATTATGAGTACATATATATAAAATATCATGTTATTTTAAAAAGATGTGATTTATTTAATTTTCTCCAATTATTTTCGTAGCTAAACTAGTCTTAGATATCCGATCTCGTTTTGGTCATAGTTTCTTCGTTACAACTCGGTTTCGTTGATTCAACTTGCCACTTCCTTGGATCGAGTCCCTCTTTAAGACTATGAACTGTAAATACCTTAGTTTGTATTCGAAATCACAGGTCATAGGTCAAACTTTAGTGAAACTTATGAAGTTAATCATTTTCCATCATGTAAACAACCTTAAATGATTATTTTTCTAAAAATACTTATACTTTGAGTTAAATCATGAAATTTTTATGTGTTATCATATTCATAGTAAAAATCATTTTTCCAGAAAATAAACCTCCAATTCAAAGTTTAAGATGGTTTTTAATTATCCAACCCAAAACAGCCCCCGGTTGCACTCCGACGTCGTAAATTCAGTTTTTAAGGTGTTCTTTGAAAAACCAAGTTATACCTTGTTAAATTAGCATATATTTATGATATATTACAGGTCTTGAAGTATTTTAAAAGTTAAGTGAGAAGGATCTATTTAGTTTGCAAACAAGTTTGAAAACATTCAAACTATGTTCTTGTTGTTAAAATTTTATACCACAAAATAAGATAGCTATATATATATGAATCGAATAAGGTTATGAACAAAGTTACTACCTCAAGTTACTTGGACAAGATTTCTGTAAAAGAGAAGTAAAAATCTAGAACCAAAAGAGTGATGGAGTTGGATGAAAGATTGGAAGTAAACTTGTGTTCTTGAAAGGATTCTTGAAGTGTTTTTGTAAGGTTTTTCTTATGGTGTTTAAGTGATGTTTTTATGGCTAGATCTTCATGGATACTAGCTGAATGGTTATGGAGTTTCTTAAGAGTGTGTTTTTGGTTAAAGAAATGTGTAGTAAAATGAAAATGGAATGGAGTATAAATGGTGGTGTAAAAGGTGTATAAGTTTGTAATTTTGTGAAAAAATCTTTTAATCATGTGAAATTGTCATACTAGATAACAAAAGTAGTTACCTTATACATAAGGCATGAACAAGGGCTGGTTGGTGGTGATTTGATGTGTATATACCAATAGTAAATACGTATAGAGGTTAGGTATGATACGAGTACATGTACTCTAGATATACGTATAGAAATCTTGTGAAAAATGGAATGAGAATTCAAATATAGCTATCTTTTGTGAATACACTTATATTGTTTTATGTATTTAAGTCCTTAAAAGTGATTAAATACATTACATATACGATATATGTATAAACATTATATGTTATAAGTATTTATGTCAAATAACGTTACGTATGGTTATCGTTTTGAAAACTTAAGTTAGTAGTTTCAAAATATACTTATAACTTATTGTTATTAATACAAAATGAGATATTAAAACATCCTTAGATCATGTTAAATATGTATATATACATATATATACACAAACGTATAATTATCATATGTTATATAGTTCGTGATATCATCGGTCAAACTAGACGGTCAAACGTTGTGTAAAACTCATTTCAAAAACATAAGTCTCAACAATTTGGATTGCTTATCATGTTGGTAAGGTTTAATTTATGTAAATATTAATCTTATAAGTATAGAACGATCGAAAAAGTGCGGGTCATTACACCCTTCGCCCGACAATCAAACGTCACCATAGGGTACTTCCATTAGGAACGTCACCCATATCAATAACATGCACAACACAATTGAGACCTTAAGGTTCTCACTCGAACGAGCTTAACGACTTGGTACCAACCAAAATGCCTAAGCGCCCAAGGATTCGCACCATAGAGTCAAGGCACAACACACCACTTATACGCTCTACTGAGAGCAAACTGGAGCCATAAACGTAAACCGCCCGCTCGCGACGAATTATCTCCAACGGAGAATAAAGTTTATGAAAGGACTCGTTCATATACATTATAAACGATTCACAATAGTTGATTACGCGAGGTATTTTGACCTCTATATGATACATTTTACAAACATTGCATTCGTTTTTAAAAGACAAACTTTCTTTACAACGAAAGTTGACGGCATGCACACCATTTCATAATACATCCAACTATAATTGACATAATAATAATCTTGATGAACTCAATGACTCGAATGCAACGTCTTTCAAAATACACCATGAATGACTCCAAGTAATATCCTTAAAATGAGCTAATGCACAGCGGAAGATTTCTTTAATACTTGAGAATAAACATGCTTTAAAGTGTCAACCAAAAGGTTGGTGAGTTCATAGGTTTATCATAACAATAATTTCAATATATTAATAGACCACAAGATTTCCGTTTATAAATATATGTACACTCGCAAGTGTATAAGAGTATTCTATAAATTGTAGGCACCCGGTAACAAGCCTTAACGTTCATGTTTTACCCTCTGAAGTACACCAGATCAGGTGTGTTTAAAATAACCTCGAAGTACTAAAGCATCCCATAGTCAGGATGGGGTTTGTCAGGCCCAATAGATCTATCTTTAGGATTCGCGCCTACCGTACATAGACAAGTAGTTTAATGTTACCAAGCTAAGGGTATATTTCTGGTTTAAACCCACGTAGAATTAGTTTTAGTACTTGTTCCTATTTCGTAAAACATTTATAAAAAACAGCGCATGTATTCTCAGTCCCAAAAATATATATAAAAGGGAGCAAATGAAACTCACCATACTGTATTTCGTAGTAAAAATACATATAACGTCATTTAACAAGTGCAAGGTTGGCCTCGGATTCACGAACCTATATTAATTATATATATTTATATGTTGGTCAATATTTGTCTAACAATTTTTGGTCAAGTCATAGTGTACCACAATCCTAATGCTCGAGACTAATATGCAAAAGTCAACAAAAGTCAACTTGACCCAAAATGACTTCTAAAATTTATACGTGTTTATTATATAACTTAACTATAGTCGTTTTATATATTTAAATATATTTATTAGATTTTATAATAATAAAAGTCATTTATTAATAAAAATTTATATTAACGTTTATATATGATAAAATATACTTTTATATATCTTAAGTAGTAAAATTTATAAAGTTCACTTAATATCTTAAAACTATAGTGGTAAGTATTATTAATGTAATTATATTACGCGTGGTGAAAAATATATTTGTATCCCCTATTTATTTGATAAAATAATATTGATCATAATAATAATAAGTAAAAGTTGTATTATTTTGTAATAATAATAATTATTATTCTATAAAAAAATTAACAATATTTATATTTACTAAAAATGTTATTATGATAAAATGATAATACTAACATAATAGTAATAATGATATTTTATAATAACAATGATATTTCTATTAAAATAATAACGACGATAGTAATAATAATCATTTTAACAATAATACTAAAATTCAGTTGACTATAACTTCAAATCCGTTCATCGAAACCATTCGATATCAAAATGAAAAGTTTTTAATTTTTCGCTAGCTTTCCAATGACATGCATATCATATACCCTATCTCAGTAGCATATGTATCTAATTCAGGATTCAACAAACCTATCTAAGGACAATATCGAATGTACAAGCATGCATAATTCTATATACTCGAGCACTAGTCAGGGATACACTATTGATATATAAAAGTTAAGTTATGAGTGCTCACGTATCAATATTGAGATTCAATATTGCAGGAAAGTACGTAGACGCAAAGGAGATGATAAAAATACTAGATTGACCTCACGAGCATACCCATGAACCATACCCATCACCTCCATAGCTATAACCCATAATTTCCTTAGCTTCGACTCATTCAAAAAACTATTTTGAAATCACTCGGACATCACTCCGTCGTAATATTTTAGGTATACTAATAATATCTTGAAATAATACAGAGCAAATATATATATATATATGTAAATTGATTGAGAGAGTTTAGAGAAATATATTTTCAAGTTTCTATGAAATAATGAAACCAATTGAATTCTATTTATAATAGATTTTTAAATTATTAAAGTGAATTATTAAAGTGAATTATTAAAGTATGAATTATTAAAGTGAATTATTAAAGTATGAATTATTAAAGTATGAATTATTAAAGTGAATTATTAAAGTATGAATTATTAAAGTGAATTATTAAAGTATGAATTATTAAAGTATGAATTATTAAAGTGAATTATTAAAGTTAAAGTAAAGTAAAAGTAAAGTAAAGGTAAAGTTAAAGTATAGTAAAAGTATAAAAACTATGTATGTATAATACGCGTATAAATATATATAATATTAATTTAAATTGTTATATATATTTAATGAAATAAAATATAAATATCGTTATATTTATTATATTGGTTAAGTAATGAGTTATCAAAAGTGATTCTAGATATTTATAAAAGTTATATATGTTTTAATAATAAAGTTCTTTTTAAACTGAAAACGTTTTTGTACGTTTGAAAATAGATTAATAGAATATTATGGAAACCAATTCTCCACTAGCTTTTGTCTAACTTTCGTAAATGACACTTTTTATTTATATTTATAAATAGCTTTACAAATTATTCCGAATATCGTTAAGAGGAATAGATTTCTCAAATCATAGTGGACCTCTCAACAGAGACTTGTAATCATAATTCAATGTTTCTGATAATTCAATCATTTAATATATATATATTTTTTTTTAATTTCATCGATAATCATATTGAAACAAATACGTTCATATAAAGCATTATACTTTTAAATACTTTGTTGACATTTTCAATTTATAACATATACACATATACATACATATTCATAAATGTTCATTTAATGGTTCGTGAATCATTGGAATTTGGTCGAGGTTTAAATGAATGTATAAACATAGTTTAAAATCCTTGAGATTTAACTTAACAAACATTGCTTATCGTGTCAGAATAATATAAAGATAAAGTTTAAATTTAGTCGGAAATTTCCGGGTCGTCACAGTACCTACCCGTTAAAGAAATTTCGTCCCCGAAATTTGATAGAGGTCGTTGTGGCTAACAATGAGAATGTTATTATGACGATTATGAAGTTTTATCATGTCTAAGAAGTATGGATAAAATAATTCGATTACTCAAAGCGTATGAGGGAAGTTATCGTAAATGAAGGAAATAAGATTATAGTGATTCGTCATATCTTTTGACGTCATCACAATTGATCTCCGAATTTAAAGAAAATCTTTGTAATCTCTGTTGGATTTGATGCTTCGGTGATTAAGGAGATTATGATTCTCTTCGAATTAATACGATAATCCATCTTGATTTCTCTGTCGGGTATTTCACTATAAATCCACCTCCTTCGTTTCCTTACAACTCACACCTTCTATTCTTTCTCCCTCAACTCATATTTTAAAGTATTTGTCAATATGCTTCATCCAGTACTGATTCTCGATATACTCCTCACTTTCATATCTGTCGTTCTTCTTTTTCATCTGCCTCCGGAAGAATCTATTTACTTCTACTATACTCTCGGTTTTATAGTGTTTTTAGTTCTTTCGTGTCTTTATATTGCTATATGCATCGATATATACGGTTTATAATTTTTGGGTGGTTGTTGGGTTTTATATCTTCCCTTATATTTCAAAGCCCCTGCTTTTGTCTTCTATAATCATTGACATCCACAGTTAATGCTCCCTTCTATTTGCTGCGATTTATACTCCAATTTCTATTTTGGAGTTTTGTCCTTTCGTTTCTTCTTCTTGCGATTAAGCAACGTTTGTAATGGTCCAGTATTCGCAGATATGAATTTCAGAATGAACATAGTTAATGTTCTAAGAAGGAAATGGTAATGGCACGATCTTGATTTGTTAATTTACCAGAATACCCTGAAAAGACCGAATCATCAAGAAAATATATTCTTGATATTTTTAGAGATTAAATAGAATACAAGAGTCGTGTAACATGGAACATGATGACGGAATGGTCTGTGAATCGTCATGTCCCATTAGAAACTCAGCATGACTTACTGTAATATAATCACGTTGATCAAGTGTCATTATATTATACTAACTCATGCTTCAGTTCCCAACACTACTTCAAAACATTCATAATTTAAACTCGAAAGTTTATAGAATATAGAAACTAATAGTTTCTTATTTGATGTAACACTGATAGCGCAAAGAGATAAATGACTTCAGATAAGATTAGTTGTGAAAATATCTTCAGAAATATCGCGGATATTTATAATGAAAGATATGATAATATCTTAGAATTTCTAATATTGATGGATGATGACGAAGATTTGTCTGTAAAGGTTTAGAATAAAGAGTAAGGTATTCGTTAATGACTTTAGCAGGCACTGAATCATTTGGATTCTTTGAAGGCAGAATTAGTCTTTGTGATTTGTCCACAGCCTCCTTCATAGTCTGTTCAATCCGTTTTCCAGTTCCAAACCTTCTCTTTTTCTCAGCTTTTCCACCTTACTATTCTTTGTCATCAAACTTTTTACTGTTAAGATCGTTTACAGTTTTTGATGCTTCGTCAGCATTTCAAGAACTAGTTTGCCGTTCAAAATATTTTTCAGAACTTCACATTCAAAGTATGTAAGTCTAAGAGATAGACGTTTTACGTACACATATAACTGTTGGCGTAGACATGCTGCGAGATTTCAAAATACTGGTTACTGTTTTTCGATGATTCATATGACAATTCTCGTTACAAGATGCGAATGAGTAAATGATGTGATTTCAATAAATATAATGATTTTTCGAAAAGTCAAAGATAATTGAAGTTGTTGGTAAGTTTATTGCTAAGGTGGCGAGATATGAAAGGTCCCCAGTAACGATGACGAAAGGGCAACGTATCTATCGAGGTTATAATAAGACTAGTCCGACTGAAAAGTCGAAGTTGACTTGCTGGAGCTGTGACAAAACTGTCTACTTTGAAAAGGAATTGAAAAGTCATTTTAGCTAATAAATGCCAAAGGGTCTAACACGGATACGCGTCGAACTATGACTTTGGCTTCGAGAGCTTTTTAGGTACATAAATGTGGGTAATATGTGGTTGGATCATCATCTTGATTGTTCATTGTTTGAAGTGTTTTCGAAAACTTCGGAGAGTTTGAACACAGTTTGTAATCATTAATATACATATGATGTTCTAACACGGTTTTGAAGTCAAAGTATAGCTTTAAAAGATGTAGGAATCTAAGAGTGATCTCTTCTGTTAAATCATGACTTGGATTTTGATTTGTCAAAATCAGAATGCGTAATCAAATTTGGGTGAGAATGGTTGCTTTGATTTCTATACAAGAATGTATATTGTTGTGAGATTTTGGGACTATAGTTGATGATTTGCTTAATCAGATTCGAAAAATGTAATATATTAATTGTGAATTTATATATCTCTCGGGTATTACCTACCCGTTAAAAAAAAATTTACAATTAATATTTTGTACAACAGAATTTTATTACAGTCTTTATGAAAATATATATGTGCATATTTTCTTCAGATGTAACATAGATTTAATGAGTTAATATTAAATTAAACTCCTTTGATTTACGGTTGAAACTAGAACTGAATAATCCCTAAAGACTTTAGAAATTACATAACTTTTACGGAGTATTTATTCAATAAAATTGAAATTATGAATTAATACTTCGTTATTTGTTGGTGTTTGTAACCCTTGCACCATATTCTCTAAAGCCACTACTCGAGCGCGAAGCTCGTTGACTTCTTCTATTACACCGGGGTGATTGTCGGTTCGAACGAACGGATAAATAAAATCTAGAATTTGATGTAGTATATAATCGTGACGAGATACTCTGAAAATGAGAGAGAAAATGGTGTTTCGGACCGGTTCGCCGGTAAGTGCTTCAGGTTCATCGCCAAGAGGGCAATGTGGTGGATGGAAGGGATCACCTTCTTCTTGTCTCCAATTATTGAGGAGGCTATGAACCTATCCCCAATTCATTCAGAATAGATGATGGCTAATTGGTTGATCCATTCCGGTCACACTGCTTTCGGAGCTTGAGTGGGATTCCATATTGGAATTCGAGGGACTTGAACTAATGACGAATTCCATTTCGTTTGATTGAATAAAGAATTTTTCGATATGAAATGATTTTTCGGCTATCGGGTGGTATTCTAATTACATAGAATATCTATATATATAGCGCAAAAGATTTCGTAGATTACGGAGGAAATTACGGGATATGTCAGGCAAAGTTTACAGTAACAGATATGCTAAGATATGGATTAGCAGATACGCTAAGATATGAATTTTGTCTATACAATATTCATGCAATCAATGCAGTAAGACGTGTCTAGACTAAGAATGATAAGCAGGCAATTTCCGACAAAAATGATAAGCAAAACTTTTGACATGCAGACACGGTCGAAGTCCAGGCTCATTAATGCATCCTAACGACTATCAGTTAGACACACTAATGCAGACCTGGTTCGCTAAGACCACCGCTCTGATACCAACTGAAAGGACTCGTTCATATACATTATAAACGATTCACAATAGTTGATTACATCGCGAGGTATTTTGACCTCTATATGATACATTTTACAAACATTGCATTCGTTTTTAAAAGACAAACTTTCTTTACAACGAAAGTTGACGGCATGCACACCATTTCATAATACATCCAACTATAATTGACATAATAATAATCTTGATGAACTCAATGACTCGAATGCAACGTCTTTCAAAATACACCATGAATGACTCCAAGTAATATCCTTAAAATGAGCTAATGCACAGCGGAAGATTTCTTTAATACCTGAGAATAAACATGCTTTAAAGTGTCAACCAAAAGGTTGGTGAGTTCATAAGTTTATCATAACAATCATTTCAATATATTAATAGACCACAAGATTTCCGTTTATAAATATATGTACACTCGCAAGTGTATAAGAGTATTCTATAAATTGTAGGCACCCGATAACAAGCCTTAACGTTCATGTTTTACCCTCTGAAGTACACCAGATCAGGTGTGTTTAAAATAGCCTCGAAGTACTAAAGAATCCTATAGTCAGGATGGGGTTTGTCAGGCCCAATAGATCTATCTTTAGGATTCGCGCCTACCGTACATAGACAAGTAGTTTAATGTTACCAAGCTAAGAGTATATTTCTGGTTTAAACCCACGTAGAATTAGTTTTAGTACTTGTGCCTATTTCGTAAAACATTTATAAAAAACAGCGCATGTATTCTCAGTCCCAAAAATATATATAAAAGGGAGCAAATGAAACTCACCATACTGTATTTCGTAGTAAAAATACATATAACGTCATTTAACAAGTGCAAGGTTAGCCTCGGATTCACGAACCTATATTAATTATATATATTTATATGTTGGTCAATATTTGTCTAACAATTTTTGGTCAAGTCATAGTGTACCACAATCCTAATGCTCGAGACTAATATGCAAAAGTCAACAAAAGTCAACTTGACCCAAAATGACTTCTAAAATTTATACGTGTTTATTATATAACTTAACTATAGTCGTTTTATATATTTAAATATATTTATTAGATTTTATAATAATAAAAGTCATTTATTAATAAAAATTTATATTAACGTTTATATATGATAAAATATACTTTTATATATCTTAAGTAGTAAAATTTATAAAGTTCACTTAATATCTTAAAACTATAGTGGTAAGTATTATTAATGTAATTATATTACGCGTGGTGAAAAATATATTTGTATCCCCTATTTATTTGATAAAATAATATTGATCATAATAATAATAAGTAAAAGTTGTATTATTTTGTAATAATAATTATTATTATTCTATAAAAAAATAACAATATTTATATTTACTAAAAATGTTATTATGATAAAATGATAATACTAACATAATAGTAATAATGATATTTTATAATAACAATGATATTTCTATTAAAATAATAACGACGATAGTAATAATAATCATTTTAACAATAATACTAAAATTCAGTTGACTATAACTTCAAATCCGTTCATCGAAACCATTCGATATCAAAATGAAAAGTTTTTAATTTTTCACTAGCTTTCCAATGACATGCATATCATATACCCTATCTCAGTAGCATATGTATCTAATTCAGGATTCAACAAACCTATCTAAGGACAATATCGAATGTACAAGCATGCATAATTCTATATACTCGAGCACTAGTCAGGGATACACTATTGATATATAAAAGTTAAGTTATGAGTGCTCACGTATCAATATTGAGATTCAATATTGCAGGAAAGTACGTAGACGCAACGGAGATGATAAACACTAGATTGACCTCACGAGCATACCCATGAACCATACCCATCACCTCCATAGCTATAACCCATAATTTCCTTAGCTTCGACTCATTCCAAAAACTATTTTGAAATCACTCGGACATCACTCCGTCGTAATAATTTAGGTATACTAATAATATCTTGAAATAATACAGAGCAAATATATATATATATGTAAATTGATTGAGAGAGTTTAGAGAAATATATTTTCAAGTTTCTATGAAATAATGAAACCTATTGAATTCTATTTATAATAGATTTTTGAATTATTAAAGTGAATTATTAAAGTGAATTATTAAAGTATGAATTATTAAAGTGAATTATTAAAGTATGAATTATTAAAGTGAATTATTAAAGTATGAATTATTAAAGTGAATTATTAAAGTATGAATTATTAAAGTGAATTATTAAAGTATGAATTATTAAAGTGAATTATTAAAGTATGAATTATTAAAGTGAATTATTAAAGTAAAAGTAAAGTAAAAGTAAAGTAAAGGTAAAGTTAAAGTATAGTAAAAGTATAAAAACTATGTATGTATAATACGCGTATAAATATATATAATATTAATTTAAATTGTTATATATATTTAATGAAATAAAATATAAATATCGTTATATTTATTATATTGGTTAAGTAATGAGTTGTCAAAAGTGATTCTAGATATTTATAAAAGTTATATATGTTTTAATAATAAAGTTCTTTTTAAACTGAAAACGTTTTTGTACGTTTGAAAATAGATTAATAGAATATTATGGAAATCAATTCTCCACTAGCTTTTGTCTAACTTTCGTAAATGACACTTTTTATTTATATTTATAAATAGCTTTACAAATTATTCCGAATATCGTTAAGAGGAATAGATTTCTCAAATCATAGTGGACCTCTCAACAGAGACTTGTAATCATAATTCAATGTTTCTGATAATTCAATCATTTAATATATATATATTTTTTTAATTTCATCGATAATCATATTGAAACAAATACGTTCATATAAAGCATTATACTTTTAAATACTTTGTTGACATTTTCAATTTATAACATATACACATATACATACATATTCATAAATGTTCATTTAATGGTTCGTGAATTATTGGAATTTGGTCGAGGTTTAAATGAATGTATAAACATAGTTTAAAATCCTTGAGATTTAACTTAACAAACATTGCTTATCGTGTCAGAATAATATAAAGATAAAGTTTAAATTTAGTCGGAAATTTCCGGGTCGTCACAGTTTAGCTAAGACTTATGCGCATACCGCATGTTATTACAAACGAACAACATATAATATCGTACTAAAAGTACCCGATGTAGCGCTGTTGGGCTTCCGTGCTCCACTACCCATCATGTATTCGCGCTCTAACCTCCTAACCCGATCGTCATGCGATTCGGAACACTCTGACTTCCGGTGTCCCTCCATTCGGCAAATGAAACACCTGATCGAGCCTAAAGGCACCACCATACAATCTTGTGCCAAATGACCTCGTTCCCCACACTTATAACATGTAAGCATGTGACCCCTCTTACTCTTCTTCTTCACATTCCTGACGCCATCAGGCGTATTTCGTGCCCTCTTACCATGAGCACCATGTAATTCCAACCTTGCAAGTATATCTCCATCATCACTACCTTGAGGTTTGGGAAACCTCTTTTCAAACTCTTCCTTTACAACTTTAGTCACTTGGTCTAGGACCATTTCCGTCATTTGTCCTTCGACTAACTCCTTGGTTACTTCCCTAACTTTACCGGTGAAAACTGAGACATATTTGAAATGACCCGTCCTAATCCATCTGGACAAAGTCCACATCGATTATAAATGATTCACAATAGTTGATTACATCGCGAGGTATTTGACCTCTATATGATACAGTTTACAAACATTGCATTCGTTTTTGAAAAGACAAACTTTAATTTCATTGAAAGTTGACGGCATGCATATCATTTCATAATACAACCAACTATAATTGACTTAATAATGATCTTGATGAACGCAACGACTCGAATGCAACGTCTTTTAAAATATGTCCTGAATGACTCCAAGTAATATCTCTAAGATGCACAAATGCATAGCGGAAGATTTCTTTCATACCTGAGAATAAACATGCTTTCAAGTGTCAACCAAAAGGTTGGTGAGTTCATTAGTTTAATATAATTAATCATTTCATAAATTTAATAGACCACAAGATTTCATATTTCCATTTCTCATAAACAAACGTCCCATGCATAGAGACAAAAATATCATTCATATGGACTGAACACCTGGTAATCAACATTCACAATATGCATATAAGAATATCCCCATCATTCCGGGATCCTCCTTCGGACATGATATAAATTTCGAAGTACTAAAGCATCCGGTACTTTGGATGGGGTTTGTTAGGCCCAATAGATCTATCTTTAAAGTTCGCGTCGATTAGGGTGTCTGTTCCCTAATTCTTAGATTACCAGACTAAATAGGGGCATATTCGATTTCGATCATTCAACCATATAATGTAGTTTCGATTACTTGTGTCTATTTCGTAAAACATTTATAAAAATTTCGCATGTATTCTCAGCCCAAAAATATAAAGGGTAAAAAGGTAAATGAAACTCACGCATATAAATATTGTAAAACAGTTAATAAAGCATTTGCATGTATTTTCAACCCAAAAATGTAATGAGTAAAAAGGGAGCAAATGAACTCACGATACGATATTTTGTAGTAAAAATATGCATACGACGATACTGAACAATGCAGGGTTGGCCTCGGATTCACGAACCTATATCAGTTATATATATTAAATCATGTAATCACAATCGAACAGTTTATATATATACATATTAAATATATATACTATATTACTTATTTTTATTTTAGTAATATAATTGTTAATTCAAATGTTATATATATAGATATTGTGTTATATTGTTATAAATAATAACAATTAATAGAATAGTAGGTAATGCTAATATAGTTATATGTAATAAATATATATTTTTATATAAATATCATTTGTTTGTTAAATGTTAATTATAATACTACTAAAATAATGATAATAATAATAATAATGATAAAAATAATAATAATGTCACTAAAAATAATACTAATAATAAAAATAATAATAATAATATAGTTGTGATGATAATAGTAATAATAATAATAACGATAATCTTAATGATAATGAAATGATAATAATACTAATAATAATTCTAATGATACTTGTATTACTAATAATATTATTAATAATAACAATAATGATAATTTTTATAAAAATTTATATTTTTAATACTAATGATATTAATATTACTAGTTAGATAATAATAATAATACTAATAATACTAATAATAATAATAATAATAATAATAATAATAATAATAATAATAATAATAATAATAATAATAATAATAATAATAATAATAATAATAATAATGAAATTGTTAGAGAGGCTACCTTAATGTATAAGCCAAAAAAAAAAATAAACGCCTCCGCCCAGAATCGAACCCAAAACCTCTCACTTAACCATAACACTCTTAACCATGGATCCATCTGCTATTTTCTGATTTATGTCGCGGCTTACTCAGCTTTAACCCGCATTATTTTTCATGCCCAATATATACGTCGGCCCAATCAACATTTCTAACCCAATTTAGTTAAATCCAATCAAATGGCAGCCCGTTATAATTAATGGATCGATCATAAAACCCAGTTATCGTTTTAATAAGTCCAAATTAGATTATGTGGATGTTGGTTTCTGAATGAATAAGAAAAGAAGAAAACGCGTAATCCCAATTATAGCACCAAAACGTAACAGTGGTACAATATGGTTTCATGCAGGTGGGTGTTCGATGGTTTATTGTTGCAAAGAGAATACGTACAACAGAGGGGTGTTAGGGTCTGTTTACGATAGAAAAGAAAAAAAATTAACAGCAATCGAGCAGTTTAAAAGAATAATAGGGTTGTTGTTGTTGCTAGATTAGAAACAGTAACGAATAGTAGCTGTGGGTGGTGATATGGTTATGGTGGTATGGTGACGAAACAAAGAATTTGTAAGTGGGTACGATTGAAACAAGTAAAGTTCATCATCATATTCGAATCTTATCTTAAACAATATAATTATCCTACACTGTAATTATCATCTATGACTTATCATCATCGAGTCATCCCCATCATCTCTTACGGTTATCATTAACACCCTAATTATTTATGCATTATTCTCATCATACAGCATCATCATCATAATATTGTGAAAGAACAGAAAGGTTTCACAGCAATAGCTGTTGTATATAAAAAAAAAATATAAAAGAAAGCAGCGGCTGGTTTGCAGGTTTTGTAGGTTGATTCCATAGTCCACTAAAGCCCAAGAGATAAGTAACCCAATTACAAACAGGGTTACGGTCCATATTAATTTCCAAAGGTCTATTATCTTGTACGTATCAAATCAAACGTGGATTGTGGGGCTTAATAGTTGTCGGTTGGTTTAAAGAAAAAAGGAAAAGTAATATCACATGAGTTAATGGTAATTATGAAGTGGACCTTAGAACCAATATCTGTTGCATCACTTCTCCTTCATCATTATTAAAGCGCCACACTTATAGTTACCCATCTTTCATTATTATCTTTACTCATTCTTTTAATAAAATTATAGAAATAGAAACGGCCAAATAGCTGCAGCAATCGTTTGAGGAAGAAGTCTAGTGTTTTTTTTTTACAAGCTCGTTTGAGCCAGAAAGAAAGAAACAGAAAGCATAGTAGCAGTTTTGCAGCCTGGTTCGATGGTGTTGGGTCTTGGGGTTGATCGATCGATATGGGTGATTGGTTTCAAGATGAAAGTCGTGGTTCTTGATCTTAAACGTAATTCAAAGATAAATATATATGCAGCAGCGATACAGTGATATAAGTGAGGGTGATATCTTTGGTTCAAAACAGAAAAGTGCAGCAGATTGATTTACAATGGGTTCAATGTTTTCGGTTGTTTGTGAAAGAGGGTTTGGTGATGTTTGAAGAAGAAAGAGGTTGATGGTCACAATATAGTACGCAACAACAATAGGTATTTGATTTGATTTGGGTTTGAATTCATGAATAAACAAGAGTCTGTTATTGTTTATATTTTTCTGATGAGTTGTGATTGTTATTGTATAGAGAAGATGTATCTATTGTCCTTTGATTCTCATAGACAAGAACAAGAAACAAAAATCAAAAGGTTTGATCGTGATTGAAAACAGAGTCGTACGATTTTATGATTTTGTTATTTAACATATTTTGTTTTGTATCGATATGAATCAAAGATAGTACAAATTATGAACAGAAGGTGAAGAATTTTGTAAAAGTTGATTGTGATGGGAAACAGAATACGTAATTATGAAATAACTATATCTGTATATATATTTATATATTGATATATAACCGTATTTTGTATATGTATTTATATATATATATATATATATATATATATATATATATATATATATATAGTTATATGTAATTCAGTCTAACTAATATTATTATTTATCAATGTATTATTAACATTTATTTTTAATAAGATTAATAATTAAATAATAATAGTTGTAATATAAAATTAATAATAATAATATCCTTACTTATAATAAAGTATATAATTCAAATAAAAATACAATTAATACTTTTACTAACTGATATTACAATCATAGTTCCAATTACAATATACATATGAAAATATTTATACATAATATCATGTATTTATTAATAGATTCATTTTAAATTACACTTAATAGTTTTGTACCTTAATTTACCTGTTTAACTCTAGTGTTTAAATTATATTATAGAATTTCAATTTGTTACAAATACTTACATTTATAGATATGTATACACATATTTATTTACTACAATTGTTCGTGAATCGTCGGGAATAGTCGAGGGTTAAATGATTACATGAACGCAGTTCAAAGTTTTTGAGACATCAATAATACAGACTTTGCTTATCGTATCGAAATAAGATTCAAGTTTAAATTTGGTCGGAAATTCCCGGGTCATCACAATATTGTTCAAATACGGCCTCAATCTTTAACGTTAACTCATCATTCTCTTCGTGAATAGGCTCACTCGTTCCGCATCCATCTTCCGTTTTCATTCTAAGGGATGCAAACGATTAGATCACGAACGTATAGAGCACACACACAACACCGCCCCATCTTGCTAAACACTCCTCGTACACCACTTGCTAGACACGGTTTGCACCCGTAATAAGGTTTGCAAGTCCTTATTACGCACACACGCCGCATCAACTCGTTAGTACAACAACCGCCTCGCTCGATGATATAAACAAACACAAATAGAATTCTACGCGATATAAACACACGCGAGAATTACACCACAACACAAATAATATATTAATAATATCCGCATTACTAATATGAACGTTAGTCCACCTATAATCAAGGCACTAACTATAACCCATTCCGACCCGTAATCATACAAGTCCCGCAACAAATTAAGCACACACAAAAGACTAAGTCTAGGCACCTATCTCAAGTCTCCTAAATCCCTTAGACCATGCTCTGATACCACTTGTAACAACCCAAACCAAATCACGTTCGAACCCGCTTAAAGTATCACAAAAAAAAATTATTTTGTTGCACAGCTATTGGCGCGGCGCGCCAACCTTTTGCGCGACGCGCAAAAAGGCCTGGACAGGCTGCTGTCCCAAAAAGTCAAAAACATAAAAATGTTCGACCACTTCCCGATGTATTTAGACAAAACGCTTTTCACAACATATTCATATATGAAAAACTAACACGTTCCATTCATAAAATAAGTTTTACGAGACCGGGCCCACATCGGCCGTTTTACGACTTTCGTACGAAAATACAAGTTTTCAACCACATGATTTGTAATACAAAATAAAGGCCGAGCATGGCGATTGGGGATACGCTACCCAATCCTAATCGAATCCAAAAGCATGCCTTTAAAGCAACTACGCAAGTCCACTAGTCCCCGCACTTACCCGAGCCACCGCATCCATGCAAATCTATAAAAAAGTCAACAATGAGAGGGTAAGCTAAAGCTTAGTGAGTGAGAATATACTACATACATATATATGCATAAAATGGACACGCCACACAAATAACCAAATACCTCATACCGGAGCATCCAAGCATAAAGGCAAGCTAGTCTAAGCATACCGTAAGATCACTAAGCAACGAGCTAAAGATACATCAACAAAATATAAGTTCACCAACAACGATATGAACAATGCTAATAAGCTACACCCAGAGGGTTAGCTACATCACGACAATACAACATTATACGTATACAATATATACATATATATATTTCGAATAACATAATTTGTTTACGCTTACAACACAATAACCACGGTTAACCAAATCTTCACAAGGGAATGACTTCGCGAAACAAGTCATCGATGTTCATAACAACCGTTAGCTTCCAAACACGGCTATGGCATGCTAACCCCCGAGGTGTTCCAAAAACGGCTATGGCATCACCCCCAGGTGTTCCAAAAATGGCTATCGCATCACTTGATCAATGTGTGAGTAAAACACGACTATTACTCACAATCATGTGCACAAACACGGCTATGTGCAACAATTAATACGGGCAACAACGTGGGAGTAAAACACGGCTATTACTCACCACCATATGCACAAACACGGCTATGTGCATAATTATCAATTGGACAAAACGGCTATGTCCCACAACTATGGTCACAAAAATAGCTATGTGACACCATTACTACGGGCAACTAAATCATATGCATACATACATAGATATTCCACTCACAATATCAACCCTTCGCCATTGGGGTTATATAATCCACATCACACGCCCATGTGATAACGTACACACAAAGTGTGCACCTCGCCAAGGTAGTCAACCAAAACGCACAACCGTGCCAATTAGACCTATACACAAGTCCAACAATTCCACCTATATGAGAAGTGAGCTCTATAACCGAGAACCCCTTCACCCGACCCGCACCCATCCTACACAAACATATGCATATAGGATATTAACACTCACCTTGTCGCCTTGAAGAATGCCACCGAATAATCCGCAATCGCCGATGGAATGTACCTATTCCATTTATCACATAACAAGTAACACAATCAGGGTGGATATACAAATCAATCCAAATTGACTACTAGTGCAATTTCGACCAAAATGCACTTCCAAGCACAAATCGCGCCTAAACTAATCAATAATCACTAACACAAGTGAGAATGGTCCTAATACGCCAATTAAACCCAATCATAGGTGTTAAATACCTATCTTGCCTAAAATGACACTTAAACCCTAATTTGACCCATAAGAAGTCAATATCACGCCATTAGCAAGTTTTGACACCAAAGCATATTTAACTCGGCTCTATGCTTCAACTTAATTCATTTTAAGTTTATAAACCTTAATAAATCGGCAATTGAGTCATAATCATCAACAAACCCTAATTTTGACTCTAGTCAAAATTAGTCAACCATAAGAACCCTAATGGTTTTCAAAACACCAATAATCACTAACACTAGTGATTATACACCATTTACAAGTCTTAAATATGGTTAAATCATTAACCAACCCAAAACCCGCCAAATATCAAAATAGCAAGTTTCCATAAACCCTCTTCATCAACCAAATGGGTTTTACAACTAACAATCTCAAACCCTAACTTGAATATCAAATCTAACAAATGAAATTCAGAGTTAGGACTTACCAATACTACCAAAACGTAGCTAGGAGCGAGATGAACAACTTTAAAACCCGAGCTTTGGCTAGAATTCGACTCCTTCTTCTCCAAATCAAGCTCTCTCACTCTAGAACTCTTCCTCTCTCTCTAAATATGGATGAGAGTGTTTGTGTGGGTGAGAAATGAGCTCCAATGGAGTTCTAGATCAGTTTTGGTGACCCTAAATTGACCCCAATTGAAAAGACCAAAGTACCCCTCATTTAAACCTTTTAAAAAAGCTGAAAATTGCTTCTGACGCGATCGGAGCGTCGTGCCATAAGGTGGAGCGCCGCTCCAACCTTCAGGTCAGTTTTCAGAAACTTGTTTTGGCCATAACTTTTTGACCGTAGCTCTGTTTTCAATGAATCAAATATCGTTGGAAACGTAATAAGATTTTCTTTCCAATGGTAAGGCTTTGAAACATCAACTCAAACTTTATTTGGGGTTGAAAAGATACGTACACACCTTGTCACTTCAGACAACGTCCAGTTTCCTTCGACGTTCGAGTAAACAACACGTACATGCTTCGTACACTTCATACACGTATCGTACACCATAAATACATTATGTACAATAAATATTTGGGTCTTACATTATCCAAACAATCTAACAATAGAAGATGATTAATATGAAGTTGATGTTTCCATAAGAATACTATAATATATTTATATTGGCAATTTTTTTATAATATACAGAAGAATAAGATTATACAAACATAAGATCATACATTTTAGTTATTTAGTTACAACTTGTGTTTAATGATAAGATATGTAGCATATCAAAATTACCATCATCATCGATTGGCATATTATAAAGTTCAATTACATGCCAAACTATTCAATGGTTACTAAACTATTATAGGTTATATCTTAAAGTGTTTAATAATTAAATGCCTAAGCATTAAAATAGAAAGAAACTAAATCCATATTCATTAACAACTCTGCACAAACTAACAGACATCCTGCAGAATCAAAAGACTTTGATACCGAAACAAACAGTTACACCGGGGAAGTTTCATCTAGGACCATGATGAACTTGCATTCGTCAGGCAGAAACGCAATCAAACACTTGTCGCCCGGAACATACCCATTTACAGTTAAGAACTTTAGCCACCCTCTAGAAACATATTTTTTCTTTGATCTTTTTTATTACTTCAAACTCCATATATGAGTTTTGTTGTTCAGATCGAGACACTCATAGTCACAATTACTTTGTATTTCAAGTAGTTTTTGAAGCTCTTCCGGCAGCCGCTAAATCACATTCATATTTTAATCGTTAAAAAGTCCATAAACATTTGTAATTGTTCATCTATATCATTCATGCTTTTTTTATTATAATTAAAAAGTTTGTTTATTTGATGATCTTTCGATAGTTAATAAATACGAATTCTCGTTAAACTTAGAATTAAATAATGAAAAATACTTTTCATTGAAATTGAAAAGGCTGCGTACCCAGGTATGTCCGCCTGGTACGGGAAAGACAACTTGTCGGTCGTGGAGCTCATTGTTGGGTTGTGCAGGTTGATTTTCTTCATTCATTTACTCTGTATCATATTCAGGTTCCAATTCTTCATCACTTTGATGTCCTAAGTAAATTAAACCTGAGCTACTATCATTTTAATTATTTGCATCATTAACGATAGGATTATTCTGATACTGGTAATAGACATCAATGTTGGTTTGGCTAGTGTGATCACTCGGACTTCCCAAGTTTCTAAAACTGAAATAAAAACATGTATAGTAATATTAACATTAACATTAACATAATATTGAACGAAACATTGTAATTAGATATGACGTGTGTAGACAAAGGAAAAAACCAGTTGATGCATATCAATATCCGTAATGTGTTTGATGCAAGATGGAAAACGCATGTGTGGTGCCATTGTAAGTCGTTTAAGGTGGGTTGATGTATTATTTGTATGTGTTACTTCATCTTCAAACTTGGTTAAGCACATTTCTACATCACAAATCGTTAAATACCAATAAGCTTGTTGTATTACAGTGAAGCAAATGAAATTACCATGTTTTAAATTTAATTGCTACATCATTGAAGGCCAGTCACTACTTATGAATCCTATCTCACATTTTTATGTAATTTTAACTTTTAATTCAACATCGTTACAGTTGATACAGGAATTCCTCTTTTTCACTGTTCTCTTAAACTGTTGACAGACAAAATGTGTGGGAAGTTGCTGTAGATTAATCATTCAACAAATTAACGTTGATCAATATGTAAACTTTAAAGTTGAAGTACTATAAACAAATGTATTAGGTTTAGAGAAATACCATTTATTTATTTATTTATTTTGTTTGTACGATATGAACAATTAAACATGATATAGGGGTTACAATTTAGACCATATTGTCAAATTAATTGGGATTGGGTCAATTGGGTTATGTTTTTATCTAATATGGGTTGATTGGAGAAGTTCTAATCTTAAATTAGTTTAATGGGTCAATTGAAACATACGGGTTAAAAACAGGAAACAAATGGGTCAAAAGATAACCTAAATTGTACTTTAACTTTCAGCTTCATCAACATATATCTCTCCTTAAACACAAAACCCTAAACCTAAACTCTAAATCTAAACCTTAAGCATACTAAACCCTAAACTCTAAACTCTAAACACTAATCAATAAAACCCTAAAGACTAAAACCTAAACCCTAAATCATAAATTCTAAAATCTAAACCCTAAACCTTAACCTGTAAACAATAAACCCTAAACACTAAATCATAAACCCTATACAAAAAACTCTAAACCCTAAACCATATATCTAAACCCTAAACTCAAAAACCTAAACCAACCATAAACTCTAAACCACCAACGCTATACCTTACACACTAAACCCTAAACCCTAAACTCTAAACCCTAAACCCTATACACTAAACTCTAAACCATAAACCCTAAACCACCAACCCTAAACTCTACACACTAAACCTTAAACCCTAAACCGTACACACTAAACCTTAAACCCTAAACCCTAAACACTAAACCCTAAATATTAAACCCTAAATGTGACGCCCCGTACAAAATTAACGTGTACGGATCATCAACAACATGTCCATTACACGGTACAATACTACATGCTGTTTTAAAACAAGTTTTGCATTCATGAAAAGGTGACGTCTTTACCAACGTCAAATGTTTTACAAAGATAACGTGCTTCTACGAATAGAAAGCATTAACATAAGTACATGACACGAAGGTCATTACAAAGCCATTGTTCAAATGTAACATAAGCTGTGAATGCAAAGTAAAAGTTCCATGATTGAGACATCTCTAAGTAATGCAGCGAAAGTCTAACACAGCGAGTCTATAACATCAAGTCTATAACACCAAGACTATAACAGCAAGTCTAACAGTGGAAGCAACAACATCTAAGCACCTGAGAAATACATGCTTAAAAAGTCAACACGAATGTTGGTGAGCTATAGTTTGTTTGTAATCAGTAATGTAATGTAGACCACGAGATTTCGTATTCAGAACAGTATCTCAAATCCGTATGATAAAGTATATGCTTATCCGTGGGCACCCGGTAACTAACTTAACAAGTAATATCAACCCCTAAAAGTACACCTGGCAAGTGCGTAAGTTTATGAAGTATTAAACACCCGTTGAATGCTAGCGCGACTAACCCGAGTGGGGATGTCAAACCCTATGGATCCATATCTAAGATTCGCGTTTACCGGTTCATAAAGCAATGACTAAACGTTACCGAGCTAAGGGGAATCTTTGTGCCGTTATGTCACCCACACATATATACAGTTTAAGTACTCGTGTCTAGTATGTAAAACATAAAAAGTGCATGTATTCTCAGTCCCAAAAATAGTTAAAGTAAAAGGGAGCTATAACTCACAGTGAATGATTCGGTAAAAGTCGCGATGAAAAGTATGCAAGTAGTAAGTCGGTCCGAAAGGTCCTCAACGTAAGTCAAAGGTTACTAGGTCAATAAATTGTCCCCAAAAGTTTAAAAGTGAATAAATTAAGTTTAAGTATCATCATCATCATCATCATTCGTAAAAGATAAAGTAAGTTTTCAACAAGAATAGAGATCGAAACAAAAGGCTGACTTCGGACAGCTGCTACGACCTCTATACAGACCGAAAAGATGTGTGGTCAGTGTCCAAGGCTCTGTATGTGAGTCCTTGTACCGCTGTCCAATTTTCAGATCCTAACTCGATGTCGTTTGACCGTGGCAACGGTTCAAGCGCGAGTAGGTCAGAATTTTCAACACGTCGTTACAAAGGCATAGTGATTTTCGGAAGGCTATAAATCCTAAACTGTATATCGGATTTAGGCGAGTCTTGAACGAAAAGTCATCTACTCGAAATGAACTATCTGAAAATCAACTTTTCAGTAGTCCCAGGTGTCTAATCAGACCCCGAAAAACAGTAAACAAGTGCTCAGGTGGGTTTATTGGTGCTTGATGCTCATCACGGTTCTCATCCTTGATGCGTGTAAGCTTCAAGTGTACAACTCTTTGATGTTTTAGCATCACTTTTACCAAGTTTCAACCATAAACACACAACTAAGAGTAAAAGTTATCATTCTACAAGTTTTGAACATCAAGGTTGTCTCTTTATTGCATAAACACAATAAAGCTTCAACCTTTGTCCTTTTGACACAAGTTTATGCATCTTCATCATATGCGATGATGAAGACTTGATTTTATCACCATAAAAATCATAAAAGGTTCCAAGTAAGTGAGATCTACAATAATAACTTAGATCTCAAGTATTAAGAAACCCTAAGCTAGAAAGCTTGGATTTTCAAAAGATTAATGAGACCATAAGCTAGAAAGCTAAGATCTAGTAAAAGTAATGAGATCATAAGCTAAAAAGCTAAGATCTAAACAAAATAATGAAACCCTAAGCTAGAAAGCTTGGATCTTTAATGTTCTTGAAAATCTTTAAAGCAAAAGGCTAGATCTTCAAGTTTCATGAAGATCATTGTTGAATACAGTTGGTTGGTAGTGGTTGAGCATTTAATGTTTAGTCCTCAGAAACTTCTAGGGTTATTCTTCCTGTATCTATAAATCCCTAGTATGCTCATGTGATAGAGATAACACATGAATACAACAAACACTACAAAATTAGGTATGTTCTTTCAGTAATTGTACTCTAGTTACATGGTATCAGAGCTGTACCTGTGAGTATTGTACCTTGTGAGTACAATCCGTCTGATTTTGTGAGCACCCAGTGAGTGCTACAGCCGATTTTACAAATCACCCACGTCGAGTGATTTTCAGGTCTCACCACCACCGCCAATCAACTCAGGAAGTGCCGAATTGCATAACCTGAGAAAAAGGGAGGTTTCCGGCCACCGTACGAACCCCCACGCGCCGCCACTCTCAGCTGACGGAGTTCCACGCGCCGGCGCGTGACGGCACGTGCCACCGTCATTTGCCGCCATTTTTTTTTCTGGTACACTTGTTTTTAAATTCCGATTCTACCCCTGGTGAGTATTGCTGCATCCTGGTACTTTGAATTTTGTGTTCTGACTTGTACTCTTGGTAAACTGTTAAAGTATATGCTACTTTTTTTTTCCTGCTACTGCTTTAGCTTGTGTTAGCTCCTGGAATATCTAAAAATTATATTCCATATATATTCGACCGTATTTCATTAATTATGGGTGATGAGAAAAAAGTAAATGGTAATTTAAGTGAGATTATCCCGATCGCGGCTCGATTGACCGATAATAAACTTAATGGATCTAATTTCTTTGAATGGAGTAAGACCATTCGTGTGTATCTTAGGAGTATGGGAAAAGCTTCTCATCTCACTTCGGAACCTCCTAATGATGATACACGTGATCTTTGGTTACAAAATGATGCTAGACTATTTCTTCAGATTATGAACTCCATTGAATCTTCGGTTATTTTTTTGGTTAACCATTGTGAGTATGTAAAAGAACTTATGGATTATCTGGATTTTCTATATTCTAGGGAAAAGAATATCTCTAGAATCTTTAGTGTGTGCAAAGCGTTTCATCGTGGTGAACAACAAGATCGGTCTCTAACTGCATATGTTATGGAGTTCAAGAAAATATATGAGGAGTTTAACTCTCTGCTTCCCCTTAGTACTGATGTTAAAACCATGCAGACTCAACGTGAACAAATAGCTGTCATGAGCTTTTTCACTGGCCTGCGACCAGAGCATGATGCTATTAAATCTCAGTTTCTAAACGAGTCTACGATTCCCTCTCTTCAAGAAACGTTTGCACGCGTTCTCCGTCATGAGAGTGTTAATACGCCTTAAATTTCTGATCACAATACTGCTCTTGTCAGTCGTGGAGGGTTTAAAAGTTTCGGAAGGACTCGTGGAGGTTATCAAGGAAGTTACCGAGGAAATTTAAGAGGTGGTCATACTAATAGGGCAACTGAAGTACGGGTCCCTAGTTCTGATGTTAAGTGCCACCGTTGTCATGAACTTGGGCATACTAAACGTGCTTGCAAGAAACTGCTTGCTCAAAATCTGAACAATTCCTCTGCACATGTTGCTTCCTCTTCTACATTCACTATCTCAGCTGATGAGTATGCTGAATGTGCTCGATTGAAAGAATCTGTGAAACCTGATGCTACTGGAACTGCTTCCTTTGCCGAAACAGGTAACTCTAGCACTTGTCTCTTATCATCGGCCTCCAAATGGGTCATTGATTCTGGTGCCTCAGATCATATGACAGGTAATCATCACCTTTTCTCTAACTTTAATACCCAATCATCTTATGTCATGATTGCAAATGGCACCACCTCCCCAGTCCTTGGTTCTGGCACAATCAAACTTACCCCATCTATATCTTTATCTTCCGTTTTAAGTCTTCCAAACTTCTCATTTAATTTGCTATCGGTGAGTAAAATTACTCGTGATTTGAACTGTGTCGCCTTAATGTTTCCCGATTTTTGTATCTTTCAGGATCTATCGACGAAGCAGATTATTGGTAGAGGACGGGTATCTGATGGACTTTACATACTTGAAACAACAACAAAAATACTATAAAGACCCGTCCTAATCCATCCGGACGAAGTCCATATCGATTATAAACAATTCACAACAGTTGATTACATCGCGAGGTACTGGACCTCTATATGATACATTTTACAAACATTGCATTCGTTTTTGAAAAGACAATCTTTCATTACATCGAAAGTTGACAACATGCATACCACTTCGTAGTATATATTGCTATAATGGACTTAATAATAATCTTGATGAACTCAATGACTCGAATGCAACGTCTTTTGAAACATGTCATGAATGACTCCAAGTAATATCTCTAAGATGAGCAAATGCACAACGGAAGATTTCTTTCGTACCTGAGAATAAACATGCTTTAAAGTGTCAACCAAAAGGTTGGTGAGTTCATTAGTTTAACATAAATAATCATTTCATAATTTTAATAGACCACAAGATTTCATATTTCCATTTCTCATAAACATACGTCCCATGCATAGAGACAAAAATATCATTCATATGGATTGAACACCTGGTAACCGACATTCACAATATGCATATAAGAATATCCCCATCATTCCGGGATCCTCCTTCGGACATGATATAAATTTTGAAGTACTAAAGCATCCGGTACTTTGGATGGGGCTTGTTGGGCCCGATAGATCTATCTTTAGGATTCGCGTCAATTAGGGTGTCTGTTCCCTAATTCTTAGATTACCAGACTAAAAAGGGGCATATTCGATTTAATAATCCAGCCATAGAATGTAATTTTAGATACTTGTGTCTATTTCGTAAAACAGTTATAAAAGCAGCGCATGTATTCTCAGCCCAAAAATATAAAGGGTAAAAAGGCAAATGAAAACTCACCTAATGTATTTTGTAGTAAAAATACATATGACTATATTGAACAATGCAGGGTTGGCCTCGGATTCACGAACCTATATCATTTATATATATATTAACACATATAATGGTAATCGAACAATTTATGTATTATAAGTGTACTAATTGTTACTTTAGTTATGTTTTTCATTAATAACCTAATTAGTTATATTTATTAATATTTACTGTAAAAAGTATTAATATAGTTACATTATATGTAGTAAATATGATTTTATATAACTAATAGTTATTCGATAAAATAATATTGATAATAGTAGATAAAAGGTGTTTCATTCTATAATAATAATAATAATAATAATAATAATAATAATAATAATAATAATAATAATAATAATAATAATAATAATAATAATAATAATAATAATAATAATAATAATAATGATAATGATAAAAATGATACTTTTAATAATAATAGAAACATAATAATTTAAATAATACCTTGATTAATATTAATAATAATAATGATAACTTTACTGAGATGATAATTTTTAATATTTTTAGTAATAAAAATAATAATAACTAACAATATTAGTAATAATAAAAGTATAATATCTATAATAACAATACTCTTACTAATAATGATGTTAATAATGATTTTACTAGTAATAATACTTCTAATAATAATATTAGTGATAATATCTTATTTAGATCATGCCTTAATTATAGTTTTACTCATTTTCATATTTGTATTCATAATTTATATGTATATATAATTATAATCCTTACAATAATTCTTATCATAATACTCATAATAATAATAATACTTATAACACCAATAATAACGCAATTAATAATAATCTTAATACTAACAATAATAAAATTAATTGGAATAATAATAATAACAATAATTAATAATAAAATTTGTGATAATGAGAGTTATACCCCCTAAACGTCATCGATCATAATCGTCATTCATCATCACCATCGTCCATGATTATCACGATCTTCATTATCGTCATCATCATACTCAATTCATAATCATAAAAAAAAGAATATTAATAATAGTTATGATAAAATAATAATAATAAAATAATAATAATAATCATAATAATAATAATAATAATAATAATAATAATAATAATAATAATAATAGTAAAAGATATACCATTATCATTATCATTTTCAAGTTTCATTATCATTATCATCACATCTCAACATCATCATCATCATATCTCGGCATCATCGTCATCATCATATCTCGACATCATCATCATCATCATCATCATCATATCTCGGCATCATCATCATCATCATCCTATCTCGGTATCATCATCATCTTTATACCTCGGCATCATCATCATCATCATATCTCGGTATCATCATCATCTTTATACCTCAGCATCATCATCATCATACATCAATCATCATATTCATCATTATAGTTTTGTAATCGTGCAAACAGAAACAAACACAAAAAAAAAGATAAAAGTTGCCGGAGATGAGTTCTCATCTCATCATCAATATCGTTGTTTCATAAACATCTTTTCTTCGATTTCCATCATCATCTTCAATACTACATGAATCATAATCACAAATATTCTTGTCATTCATCGTCGATGTTTTCGTTTCATCATCTTGGTTCTCCGGTAATCGTCATCCTCATATATATTAACATCACAGACATCATCACCTTCCTTGTAACATCCCTACAATATCATCATCAGTAACACATCATCTATATCGTCATCATCGCTATCATCATCATCTTAATACATCGTTCACGATCATCATCTTACACCGTTATCATCATTCATCATCGGAATAACCCTACTCGCCATCATCATCATCCTATATTACTCATCTTCATCGCGAACCCTGTCATTACCATAATCACTATTCATCTTCTTCAAGATCAAGAAACGAAAGAAAAAGAAAAAGAAAAGAAAAGTAAAGAAGAAGAAAAGGAAAGAAAGCAATAACAGCAGCGGTTATGGTGGCTAATAAGGAACAGAATTGGAATTATGATGAGGGTGGATTGAGGTGAACCGAAAACATAACCAAAAAAAAAAAAATCACGGTTTCAATGGGTTTGGGTTTTCCGGCGAGTGATGGCGGTTAATGAGGTGAGGGTGATGGTATGGTGGTTTAAAGTGGTGGTGGTGGTAGCAGCGAGTCTGGTGGCGGCGAGTATGGTGGTGACGGGTCTCTCTTCTCCATCTCTTTCGTTATACATATACATATACATATATATATATATATATATATATATATATATATATATATATATATATATATATATATATATATATATATATATATATATATATATATATTATGTATTATGTATTATATATAATATTTAATATAAATAATAATAATAATTAAAAAAATAAAACCTAAACAAGTGGAATGATTAGAGTACTATACAGTATGCACAAGACTTATTCTCTGCCGACAGTTGATCGAGGATGGGTATATCGTGTTCAATGCTAAAAAGTTAACGCAATAAAGTGTTCCTAAAAATCTCAAATTTTTAGATTAAATGTAATTAATTATTTCACTCATTAACTGATTGAAACCTGATCAAAAGGTTCAAAAAAATATTTAATTTCTGTTCCAATTTATATGTACGGAGTACTAATATTCAAACTTAAAAGGGTAAAAATATATTTAACAAATCTAAGATCTTCGAAATCAATTTACAGTTCAACTTTTATTTCAATCCATCATGAACAAGTACTATATCTATACTAAAATTAACAAAATGTCAACCGAGTGTTACTAACGTTTACTAATTAAGCTCGAAATTATTTATTTTTAATATATTCACATTCTATATAAAAACAGTTTTAAAAATAGTAAGTTTAATTACTAAAACAAATGTATTATATATTTTTAAACAATTAGATTTAATATAACTTTATATATTTATAAATAATATTTATATACATAATTATATATATCTATATATTTATAAATATTATTTCCATTACATCGCATGTTATTTTACATATTTAATTCTAACAGTTTAATCATATATTATTTCAATAATATCTATATGCATCTATTTATATAGTTGTTCGTGAATCGTCGGGAATAGTCGAAGGGTAATTGATTACATGAACACAATTCAAAGTTTTTGAAAACATTAACATTACAGACTTTGCTTATCGTGTCAAAACTATATAAAGATTAAGTTTAAATTTGGTCGGAAATTCCCGGGTCATCACAAATACCACGTTCGTTAGTATGCTCAAAGTCATCCCCTCTCGCTATGCATTGTCGGTTAGGTCATCCGTCTCTACAGAGTTTGAAGAAATTATGTCCTGAGTTTTCTAGTTTGTCATCTTTATACTGTGAGTCTTGTCAATTTGCCAAACATCAGCGAGTCCATTTAAGTCCTAGAGTCAACAAACGGGCTGCGTCCCCATTTGAGTTGGTACATTCTGATGTTTGGGGTCCGTGTCCTGTTACCTCGAAGACTGGTTTTAAATATTTTGTTACTTTTATTGATGACTATTCTCGTGTTACATGGCTTTATTTAATGAAAAATCGTTCTGAAGTATTTACTCATTTTTGCTCTTTTGTTGCTGAAGTAAAAAACACAATTTCAAACGTCCGTTCAAACTTTGCGAAGCGATAACGCAAAAGAGTTTCTCTCAGAATCATTTACATCTTATATGCTTCAACATGGTATCCTTCACGAGTCATCTTGTGTTGATACTCCAGCCCAAAATGGGGTTGCTGAACGAAAAAATAGACACCTTCTTGAGGTGGCCCGAGCACTTTTATTTCAAATGAATGTTCCAAAACCATTTTGGGCTGACGCCGTTTCAATTGCGTGTTTTCTTATAAATCGTATGCCATCTACAGTTCTTAACAGTGGCATCCCGTATGCTGTCTTGTTCCCTACAAAGCGTCTATTCCCGATTGAGCCTAAGATTTTTGGTAGCACTTGTTTTGTCCGAGATACTCAGCCTCGCTTAACCAAATTAGATCCAAAATCTATTAAATGTGTCTTTCTTGGATACTCCCATCTTTAGAAAGGATATAGATGTTTTTCTCCTCATCTTCAGCGTTATGTTGTTTCTCGAGATGTCACATTTCAGGAAGATTTACCTTTCTTTCCTGTGTCTACTTCTCGTACTCATGAAGAGAATGATGACTTATTGGCATATATTGTTGATATACCCACTCCAGTTCCAACACCACCAAACCAGTCTGATCACTTTCAGTATGTATACAGTCGGCGTCCCCGTCCTAGATCCGAGCCTGCTTCTGTACCACAATCTGTGTCGGTAGATCCTCTGGGTGAGTTACCAAGTAATGCTTCTAGTGATATTCATGACACTCAATCTTCAGAGTCAGATTCAGATTCTGATATCCCCATTGCTCTTTGGAAAGGTAAACGTACATGTACTTACCCTATTGCTTCCTTTATCTCTTATGATAAATTGTCTGCATCTTCTCGTTCTTTTGTTGCTACTCTAGACTCTGTCTCCATTCCGAAAACTTTTGGTGAAGCTTTGGCTCATTCTGGAAGGCGTGCTGCTATGATTGAAGAGATGAATGCTCTTGATCATAATGGCAGTTGGGCATTAGTTGACTTACCTGTTTCTAAAAAGGCAATTGGTTGTAAGTGGGTCTTCACGATAAAGGTTAATCCTGATGGTTCTTTGGCACAGTTGAATGCTCGGTTGGTTGCTAAGGGTTATGCTCAAACATATGGGGTAGATTATTCTGAGACCTTTTCTCATGTTGCTAAACTCACATCTATCAGATTATTTGTTTCTTTAGCTGCTACGTATCAGTGGACACTGCATCAACTTGATGTGAAGAATGCTTTTTTATATGGAGATTTGCACGAAGAGGTATATATGGAACAACCACCGGGGTTTGTTGCTCAGGGGGAGTCGGGTAAAGTATGTAGATTACGAAAAGCTATATATGGTTTGAAGCAATCCCCTCGTGCCTGGTTTGGGAAGTTTAATGTTGTGGTAAGGGACTTTGGCTTGAGAAGAAATGCATATGACCATTCGGTGTTCTTCACTTCATCAAACTCTGGGTGCATTTTACTTGTTGTTTATGTGGATGATATTGTTATTACCGGTAGTGATAAAGAAGGAATTAATCGGTTGAAAACATTCTTGAGTACTCAATTTCAAACAAAGGATCTTGGTCCTTTGAAATACTTTCTTGGTATTGAAGTCTCTCGAACAAAAAAGGCATTTTCTTATCTCAGAGAAAGTATTGTTTAGATCTGCTCAGTGATTCTGGTTTGATTGATGCAAAATTCTGTGAAGCACCAATGATACCGAATGTAAAGTTGAAAGCAGATGACAGAGAACTTGAAGCGACCCGTCCTAATCCATAAGGACGAATACAATAACATTTGGTTACATCGCGAGGTATTTGACCTCTAAATGATACATTTTACAAACATTGCATTCGTTTTTAAAATACAAACTTTCATTTCATCGAAAGTTGACAGGCATGCATACCATTTCATAATATATCCAAACTATATATGACTTAATAATAATCATGTTGAACTCAACAACTCGAATGCAACGTCTTTTGAAATATGCCATGAATGACTCCCAGTAATATCTCTAAAATGAGCAAATGCACAACGGAAGATTTCTTTCAAACCTGAGAATACACATGCTTTCAAGTGTCAACCAAAAGGTTGGTGAGTTCATTAGTTTATCATAATCGATTATTTCCATAATTTTAATAGACCACGAGATTTTCATTTCCATTTTTCATAAACATCATCTCATATCAGGCATTTCGCAAAAACTGCATAGAGATAAAAATCATTCATATGGTGAACATCTGGTAATCGACATTAACAAAATGCGTCTAGAATATCCCCATCATTCCGGGACTCTCATCGGACATGATAAAATCGAAGTACTAAAGCATCCGTAACCCGGATGGGGTTTGTTAGACCCAATAGATCTATCTTTAGGATTCGCGTCAATTAGGGTTTCTGTTCCCTAATTCTTAGATTACCAGACTAAAAAGGGTGATATTCGATTTGATAATCCAACCATAGAATGTAGTTTCGATTACTTGTGTCTATTTCGTAAAACATTTATAAAAGCAGCGCATGAATTCTCAGTCCCAAAAATATATATTGCAAAAGCATTTAAAAAGGGAGCAAATGAAACTCACAATACTGTATTTCGTAGTAATTATGCATATGATGGCATTGAACAAGTGCAAGGTTGGCCTCGGATTCACGAACCTATATTAATTATATTTATTTATATGTTGGTCAATATCTGTCTAACAATTTAGGTTAAACCGTAGTGTATCACAATCCTAATGCTCGAGATTATCATGCAAAAGTCACAAAAGTCAATTTGACTCAAAATAATTTTCAAAATCTATACGTGTTTATTATATAACTTGAAAATAGTCGTTTTATATATATTTAAATATATTTAACAGATTTTATTAAAGTAAATAATAAAAATTTATATTTAACATTTATATATGATAAAAATATACTTTTATATATCTTAGATAATAAAATTTATAGAGTTCACTTAATATTATAAAAATATAGTGGTATGTATTATTAATGTAAATATATTACGTGTGGTAAAATATCTTTGTATCGCATATTTATTTGATAAAATAATATTGATAATAATAATAATGAGTAAAAATTATATGATTTTGTAATAATAATAATGATAATAATAATAACGATAATGTTATTAAAAGTACTTTAATATAAATAATAATGGTAGTCATAATGATGATATTAATAATACTAATAAAATTGATAGTAACGATAATTTTAAATAAAACGATAGTTTTTAAATTCTATACTTTTTAATGATTCTAATAAAAACTATAATAATAATAATTTTTAATAGAATGATAGTTTTAATAACGATGATAAATTTTAAATGATAATTGATAGTATCGATATTTTAATATTAGTAAAATAATATAATTTATCTTAATAATAATATTTACTATATATATTATCATAATAAGAATAGTAATAATAATATTTTATAATAATAATTCTATCAAGAATGATAGTTTTTAATAATAATTCTAATATGATAATAATGATAATATTTTATAATAATAATGATATTTCTGATAATTTTAATAAAAATGATAGTTTTGCTATTAATGGTTCTTTTAATAATAATAATAATAATAATAATAATAATGATAAAAAAAATAATGAAAACGATATTTTTATCTAAATCAATATCTTACAATATTTTGATTTCATCATGATACATATACTCATTATTTCCTAGTCGATTTTAGTAGCTTTTAGTTCTCTTTTATATCGCATTCATAGTAATGATAATAATAGCAATCATAATAATTAGATGATACTAATATTAGTTTTAATGATAATGATACTAATTAGTATTATAATAATATTAATGGTAATACTAATAATTATTTTAATGATAATAATAATAAAAATACTAATAATAATAATAATAATAATAATAATAATCTTAATAATAATCTTAATGATAATAACGATAGTAATACTAATAAAAATGACAATTTTTAATGATAATACATATAACGATAATGATAATAATAATAATAATAATAATAATAATAATAATAATAATAATTATTATTATTATTATTATTATTATTATTATTATTATTATTATTATTATTATTATTATTATTATTAGGTAAGAATAATAACGACGATAATAACGACAATAGTAATAATAATAATAATAATAATCATTTTAACAATAATACCTAAAATTATAGATAATTCAATTGACTATAACTTTTAATCCATTCATCAAAATCATACGCTTTCTAAATGAAAAGTTATTAATTTTTCACCAGCTTTCCAACGACATGCATATCATATACCTTATCTAAATCGCATATGTATCAATTCATAATTTATCATAAGCTATCTAACGACAAAATTAAGCATACAAACATGCATAAACATATATACTCGAGCACTAGTCAGGGATACACTATTAATATATAAAAGTTAAGTTATGAGTGCTAACGTATCAATATTGTGGTTCAATATTGCAGGAAAGTACGTAGACGCAACAGAGATGATAAACACTAGATTGACCTCATGAGCATACCCCTGAACCATACACATAACCTCCATAGCTATAGCCCATAATTTCCTTAGCTCTATCCCTCTCGAAAAACTTGTTTTGAAAACACGCGAGCAGAACCTCGTCGTAATATAATAATAATAATAATAATAATAATAATAATAATAATAATAATAATAATAATAATAATAATAATAATAATAATACTATTAAGAATTTACAGAGTATATAGAGATATATATGGGTATCCTAGATCAAAACCATGGACTGAGTTATATAGCCAACAATTTAAATATAATAATAATATAATAAATATAATATAATAATATATTAAATAAATCAAAGTTAAGAAACGTGGGATAATGATAGTGTCAAAATCGCCACTTTTGTAGCTTGTGAAAGTGTGTTGTCATTTTATGACTCCGTATTTTTTTTGGACCGATATTCCGTGCCCCGTTGTTAATAATAGATATCAAAAAGTCTACAAAAAAATTCTAAAATTTAGGATAACGATAAGAAACGAGTTCTTAAAAAAATAGTTCTAAATATTTATAAAAATTATATATAAATTATAACAGGTTTCAAGTTTTTAACTTACAGTTTATTCGTGAGTCGTAGGGTTAAGTCCAATGGATAATTTAAACGTATGAAATCATCTTACTGTGACATGACAAATGGGTTTATGTTGTCGACAAACATTATCCAAATTATTTACTCTACATGATTAAATATTATGAAAGCTAAATAATTAACCTATCAATAGTCACGAGGAAATTATTGTAAAGCATGTTTTGGAGATCAAACAGAAATTTCCACTAATTTGTCTAACTCTCGCTACTTGACACCTTGTCCTCATTTGAAGATCACTTTACCGTTATTTCCGAATATTGTTAAAAAGGAAAGGTTTCCTAAATCAAAGTGGACCTCTCAACAGAGACTCGTAATCATACAATGTATCTGATAAATCAATCATTTAATATTATCTTCTAATTCCATCGATAAACATATTGAAATAAATACGTTCATGTAAAGTATTTTACGTTTAATACTTTGTTAATATTCTCAAGTTATAATATATATACATATATATATAATTATATCCATTTATATAATGGTTCGTGAATCGTCGGAATTTGGTCGAGGTTAAATGAATGTATGAACACAGTTTAAAATTCTTGAGATTTAACTTAACAACTTTGCTTATCGTGTCGGAATAATATAAAGATAAAGTTTAAATTTGGTCGGAAATTTCCGGGTTGTCACATAACTACTCATCAACCCAGAAAAGTATAGAAGAATTGTCGGAAAGTTGAATTATCTCACCCTCACTCGTCCTGATATTGCCTTTCCCGTGAGTGTTGTTAGTCAGTTCTTATCATCTCCAAGAACCTCACATTGGGATGCTGTCACTCATATTTTAAAGTACTTGAAAGGTACTCCGGGTCGTGGTATCTTATACGAGAATCACGGTCATCACACCATCGAGGGTTTTTCTGATGCTGATTATAATGGTGATCCCACAACTAAACGGTCTACAACAGGTTATTGTGTCTTTGTTGGAGGAAATCTTGTATCTTGGAAGAGTAAGAAACAAAATGTGGTATCTCGTTCGAGTTCGGAATCCGAGTATCGATCCATGGCACAGACCACTTGTGAACTTATATGGGTTCGTAATCTTCTTGGCGAGATTGGCTTTGCTCAGTCCGAGCTAATGAACTTGTGGTGTGATAACAAAGCAGCCATTCATATCGCAAGCAACCCTGTCTTTCATGAAAGAACCAAATATATAGAAGTTGACTGTCATTTCACTCGAGAAAAGTTAGAAGAAGGGATTATCATATTACCTCATGTCAAAAGTAATGAACAGTTAGCTTATATCCTCACGAAAGCATTACCTGGGAATAGTATCCGTCGGTTTTGTGGCAAGCTGGGCATGATCAATATCTATGCTCCAGCTTGAGGGGGAGTGTTGAATATAGTTGGTTGGTAGTGGTTGAGCATGTAATGTTTAGTCCCCAGAAACTTCTAGGGTTATTCTTCCTGTATCTATAAATCCCTAGTCTGCTCATGTGATAAAGATAACACATGAATACAATAAACACTACAAAATTAGGTATGTTCTTTCAGTAATTGTTCTCTAGTTACAATCCTAAACACAAGTTTTGATCTTTTTAACAAAATAAAGAGATCATAAGATCGAAAACTTAGATCCAACAAAAGTAATGAAGATTCAAAGCTAGAAAGCTTGAATATTTTATGTTATTGAAGGATTCAAATCAAAGTTTGAATCTACAAGATATAACAAGATCAAGAAGCTAAAAAGCTTGATCTTATGATGATGATGATGATGATGATGTCGTGTATAAGAAGAAAAGAAGAAGAAGAAGAAAATTTAAAACTTACAATTTTAGTGTGAGAAAGACTAGAGAGAAAATTAGAGAGTAAGTGTGTGTAAAATGAGAATGAAATCAAGTGTAAAATGGGTGAATGAGGCTTGGTATTTATAGGGGTGGAGGGTGCTAGGTGGCGTAGGTATTGGGGGGGGACAAGGGGACAACTTTTTGCTTTTTGCTTAGTGGTGGTCTAAAGGTAGTGCTTATTGTTGGGATCCCATGCAACATGTGTGGTAATGGTTAACAAAAATGCTAGTATGTTGGCTCATATTAATGGGTTTTTGTCCTACTTCTTAATGGGTCATAATCCATTTAAAATTGGGCTAACTCAAAAGTCCAATAACTAGAGTAGGGTGGGCTTAAGTCTAATAAGGTAGAAAGTCCAACAAGACTAACTAGTGTGCATTAGTAAATTACTAAGCGTAATTAAGCAACCAATAAGCCAAGTAATTGTCATTAGAAAATAACAATTAGTATTACGTAGTCATAAAATTCCAATTATGACAAAAGTTAAACGTGTACTAAGTACGTAGCTCGCTTTAAACGTCAAGTGACACTAACGGTCGCAAAAGCATTCGAGGATCAAGTTAAGTGATTAAGCACTTAATAGCACGTTGTAAGGTATCAACGAAAGTAATTAATCATGAAATAAGATCCCAGAGCATAAACTAGCTCAGTATGCACATATACGCAGATTCGTGAAAGTATAGAGCACAAGAATATAAGTCGAAAAGGTCGGGTCGTTACACTAAACCCTAAACTCTAAACCTTAAACACTAAACCCTAAACACTAAACACTAAACCCTAAACACGAAACCCTACACACTAAACCCTAAACCCTAAACACTAAACCCTATACACTAGTCTCTAAACCCTATACCCTATATCTAAACCCTAAACCCTAAATCTTAAATCAACCACCAACCCTTAACCTTACACACTAAATGTAACATCCTCACTTTGGGCCTAGTATTAATGACCCATTTACCCTTGTGGGTTGGTATAGTAATTTTAATAATAATTATGTGTTCTATAATTATTGTGTATGGGATAATGTGCGTTTTGTGACAAGGGTCACATAACATATTTCCTTTTGTGAAATGGACTTAGAGTGAATAAGTTATTAAAGATTTCGGGTTTCAGATAATTGGTAAATACCAGTGTGTTAGACGGAAGTGTTACATATGTGTGAAGGAACCTAAAATAAGATATATAAGTCTGTACGTTTTTGACTTACCACTTTTAGCAACTGGACAACCCTAATCAACCTCCTGCTCTTTAAATCTTGAAATCTAAAAGTGCAAATAAAAGCTTGTAATTTCGTGAATCAGATAGTAGTGATTTCAAGGATCAAAACAAGGTAAGCTTCTTTGATTTTGGTGAATTAAATTGGGTTGTGTGGGAGTTTTGAAAACTAAGCTTTTTATGTTTGATTCTTGCTTTGAATGTGTTTATTATGCTTGTTTGGAGTTAGAAATAGATTATATGTGTGCTATATAGTGTTATTAAGCCTTTGGATTGATCAAAACAAGCCGAAATAGAGTTTTGGGTGTAAAAAACTCAAAAACAGCGACCTGATGCTGTTCTTCAGCATCCGTACGAGTGACAGCTCAACCACGCGGTTGAGCACACTTTTGAGAGCTCAACCACGTGGTTGAGGGCTCAACCGTACAGTTGAGGGCTCAACCACGCGATTTAGCAGTGGTCAACTTTTGGTAAGATTGAAAAGGCCTTAACTTTCAAACCGTAACTCCTTTTTGACATATAAACTATTGTTGGAATCGTCTTGAGGTCTACTTTCCAATGATAAGGTTTTAAAACACTAAATCAAACTTTAGATTTGGGCGTAAAAAACTCGAGTTGCAGATCTGCTGCTATTCTTGCTCAGTCGGGCGATTGAGGCACTCACCCGTACGGGTGAAGTGTCCATCTGTGCGAGTGAGATAGTTAACCATGTGAGTAAGTTTGACAATAACTCGTACAAGTGATAGGTCATTCGTGCGAGTGAGGGTACTCACCCGCACGAGTGAGCTAGTCAGCCGCACGAGTGAGACCTCATCCGTGCTAGTGACAGTGCTTGTATGTTTGGGCCAAGTGCAGTTCTGACCCATTTACTATGTTAATGTGTTTATTTATTCTGATGTGTAGCCTGATTGAAAAGTGTACTAACTATAGAAATGATATTCTCAGGTGATAAACAAAAAGGTGAAGGCTCAGTGATATAAGACAACTAGTGAGTGGGACTATCTTTATGGACATGATTATACAGTGACAAGTGTAGTGATCAATGCCATGCTTGTGATTAGACTGTTTATGAGTCTGTGACCAGTGCATTGACTATATGTATTTATGTGCGCACCCAATGCTAACGTCGATGGTGTTTTTCCGACGTAACGTTGATGGTGTTTTTCCGACGTAACGTCGATGGTGTTTTTCCGACATAAGAGTTCAACCCTATTTACCTTAGTGTCGGGTAATAGTGTTGGGCCGTGAGTTACTGATTAGTGGTATAGTGTGAATGACGAGTGCGTCACGTCTGGAGGACTATACCAGTGATTCAGTGATGGGGGCTATCGGTCGATTCTAGCTTGATCAGCTATGGGTTGCCGGTCCTATTGTTTATGGCTTTAAGTAATTTAGTGACCGGTGACTGTAAGCTATGCTTGATGCTTGTAGTGATGTATAGCATTATGCTAATTCTCCCACAGTGTTTTGCCCTGCAGGTGTGTATTAGCAGATTTTGGTGGGTTTTACGGGGCAGCTGAAGATGTTTGACACAGTGCATAACACTGATGTTTTGTACTGATAAACAATATGTTTAAATGGTATGTAGTAATAACGTAACACATGTGATTTGTGTAATCATATATTTCGGTAATTAATATATGATGTGTAATTAATAAGTCTTCCGCGTTTAAAAAAAATGTGTGTAAAAAGTACGGTGTTACACTAAACCCTAAATCTTAAACCTTAAAACACTACCTAAACCATAAATTCTAAAATCTAAACCCTAAACCCTACACTCTAAAACCTATACCCTATAACTAAACCCTATACACTAAACCCTAAGCCCTATATGTAAACCCTAAACAATAAATCCTAAACCAACAAACTCTAAACCCTAAACTTTATACCATAACTTCAAAAAACTAAAAACTAAACCTTAAACTTTTTGTTTACTTACTCTTTTTTGTATAATAAAATAAATAATACAGACTACATCTTGCTTTCTGGTTACATTCCATTCACTAAACACAAGCCATATAAATTCTAAAAAAAGGATGCAAGTAATAAACACGTACTAATAACTTACTACTACTCGCCCATTTTCAACTTCACTCACCCACGTGCATGACTCTCTAAATGCTAACTATCCTACTAACCTAATAATTAGGAGATCATGGATTTATAATTAACACCATATTCAATAGCTACAGACTCAGGATGCAATTCTTATTGGGCTTGTATTATCAATAATGGGCTGCGACATGGGCTTTAAGAATACCCAACAGACCCACCATTGTACCTAGACATTTAAATGGTGGGACATTAACACTTAAATGACCTCCTACAAACACATAATCTTTTTCCATTAGACAACACATTGCAATCACTGGAATCTTATTTCGCAAAAATAATAATAATAATAATAATAATAATAATAATAATAATAATAATAATAATAATAATAATAATAATAATAATAATAATAATAATAATAATAATAATAATAATAATAATAATAATAATAATAATAATAATAATAATAATAATAATAATAATAATAATAATAATAATAATAATAATAATAATAATAATAATAATAATAATAATAATAATAATAATAATAATAATAATAATAATAATAATAATAATAATAATAATAATAATAATAATAATAATAATAATAATAATAATAATAATAATAATAATAATAATAATAATAATAATAATAATAATAATAATAATAATAATAATAATAATAATAATAATAATAATAATAATAATAATAATAATAATAATAATAATAATAATAATAATAATAATAATAATAATAATAATAATAATAATAATAATAATAATAATAATAATAATAATAATAATAATAATAATAATAATAATAATAATAATAATAATAATAATAAAAGTTAAGACATCTAAGCAACCATTTGTAATCTTAAAAACAAAAATTTGAAAGTGCCTAAAATGGGAAATACACGAACTCTAACAAAAGTATAGCTTGAAGAAAAGATGAGTACCTGTAAACAGAGAGACTAACTTGAAGATCAAAATGGATCCTGCAAAACAAATTGAATCAAAAATAAAGAAACTGTGATTTTCAAACTGCAAACAAATCATGTCAATTTAGGCTTATGTTAATAAAAGGAACCATAAAAAGAACAAAAAACAGTCTTACAAATTTAAAGATGATGCTAGCAATTCATAAACCCTAAACCCTAAACCCTAAAACCCTAAACTCTAAACCCTAAACCCTAAACTTTATACCATAAATTCTAATAACTAAACCCTAGACTTTTTGTTTACTTACTCCTTTTTTTTTCTATAATAAAATAAATAATACATACTACGTCTTACTTTCTGGTTACATTCCATTCACTAAACACAAGTCATATAAATACTAAAAAAAGGTTGCAAGTAATGGACACGTACTACTTGTAACTTACTACTACTCGCCCATTTTCAACTTCACTCACCCACATGCATGACTCTCTAAATGCTAACTATCCTACTAAGCTAATAATTAGGAGATCATGGATATTTAATTGACACCATATTCAATAGCTACAGACTCGGGCTGCAATTCTTATTGGGCTTTTATTATTAATAATGGGCTGTGACATGGGCTTCAAGAATACCCAACAGACCTACCATTGTACGTAGACATTTAAATTGTAACACCCGATAATTAGGCCTAGATGAAATGGCAATTTTGCCCTTACGTGCGTTTATATTGATATTTTATTAGTTGAATATTTATAGTCATTTGACTATTTGGTTAGGAGCAGTTTGTGACAAGGGTCACAGAACAGGTTCGTTTGTTTAATTTGGACTCCGTTAGGGTAGTCAAATTAAGTATGAAAGATATCAGATAACTGATAAATACCCGTGTGTTATGGGGTATGGGTTTTTAACCCATTTATAAGCCTGTTTCCAGACTTTTCTTCCATTTTCCCAAATTAAATCAAGAACACCGTACCTAACTTCATCTCCTACCTCTAACCCTAATCTAATTCAAGTGTGTAATTGAACCAAGAAGCTTTAGAGATTGAATTCTTGCATCCTTGTAATCAATAATCCAGGTTAGCTTGCTTGAATTGTTGCTTGAATTCTTGATTAAATGGGTTTTTGTGTTCTTGAATAAAAGTGTGCTTTCTTAGCTTGAATCTTGATGAATTGTGTTTGTTAGTGTTGATTGTTGTTAGGTATATGTTCTATAGTTGTTATATGATGTTTTTGAAGTGGTTTCATGATCAGATTGAGCAAAAATCATGATTTTGGGTCAAAAAACGCGAAAATAGCGTGCTGAAACTGATTTTCAGCACCCACACTTTTGACAGATCAACCGTACATGTGACCACACTTTTGATGGTCAACCACGCGGTTGAGGAGTCACTCGTACGTGTGATGTCTCAGTCACACGTGTGAGCACTAGTCAGCTTTGTGGAAAACTTGTTTTGGTCATAACTTTCAAACCGTAACTCCGTTTTTGATGAATCAAGTATCGTTTTTGATGAAACAAGTAACTCCGTTTTTAAGAATATATATCAAACTTTATTTTGGTTAGAAAAAGGAGTTTTAGGGTGTATGCCTTGTTTTACACGCTTTAGAGTGTCGTTATGGGTTGAAATTATGATGTAGAGTTATCATACAGTGATTACATGTTTTTAGGTGTTGATTTAGTGTATGTATTGATGTTTGATGTTGTGTTTTTGGGTTGAAACCCATATATTTAGCTGTTGCTACTGTTCTTCATCACTCGCACGAGTGAGCCTTCACTCGTACGGTTGAGGTAGTCAACCGTGTGGTGAACCGTGCGAGTGAGTGGTGATGAGAACTTATGTTTTGATTGTGATGATATGTACGGATGAGATGTGACTCGTACGAGTCACTGGTCACTCGTGTAGTGAACCGTACGGATCAGGTGAGTCATTGTTGGATGTTTGGTCATAGACCAAACGTACGAGTGAGTTGTCAACCGCACGGTTGAGTGTTCTCAAACGTGCGTGTGATGGTGTTACTCATACGGTTAACTGAGCATGTATGATTGTTTTGTTTCTATCTCTTTTTTGTGTCTGTCTTGTTGATAGAATACTATCAGGATACAATTACTGACTTTGTTTGTATCTTTTCCAGGTGATCAGGAGAAGTGAAGACTCAGAAATATAAGACCTCTGAGTTCTTCTCGTGCTGGTATTCGGTGAGTGGGTTAATCTAGCCGTTAAGGCATATAGTGACATGACCTAGGCCGTTGACCTAGTTTCTATGATTTGAATTATGTTGTTAAGAGTTGTGGACTATGGCCTCGCGCGTTTGTTGGACCGACCTTGCTTCTGATCAGGCCGGGAGAGATCAACCTTGCTTCAGATCAGGTTGGGCTCATTGATGTTGTATGATTAATATAAGTCGGAATCACGCGTCCGTTGCGTGTGGAAGACTTATACTAGTAATACAGAGTTATGAGTTTTCGGTAGACCTTAGATTGATCAACTGGGGTCGTTGGCCCGGCCAGGCCGCCGAGTCTCTCAATGGGTTGCTTCGGATTACCCAGATGGTTGCTTCTGATTGACCATTGCTTGTAGTCATCACGATTGCTTTGGATAGACCGTTGCTGTAGATATTGTACTTGTATTGCTTTTATGTGATATGCTAATGGTAGATTACTCTGTTTCTGCATGTTCTAGTGGTTATTTGATTAACTGTCTGCCTAATTTGATGATGCGTGTTCTAGTGATTGTACCTATGTGTTTTAGCTGTTAGATTAGTCCATTCACTTAGCTTCGTGCTAACCCCTCCACCTTCCCCCTTGCAGGTTGTAGGTCTTTTGCTTTTGTGGACATGGGAGAAGATGGGCGTGTTGGGTTGTGTTCGACAAGTCTAGAACTCTGATGTGTTCTATATAAAATCGGATATTAAAGTAACACCGGTTGTTTGTTAAATATGTATTGATAAATGAATTTGTAGTAATTATGTTTATGTGTGTACATAAGGGTACGCTTTGTAAGTATGACTTCCGCTGTTTAAAAAAAAAGTACGGTGTTACAACTTGGTATCAGAGCATAGGTTTGGCCGCATTGACATTGTATATGAATGTCATGTTCCCAAACCTAAAGAGAATCTTGTCGAATATAACACAACGGGGACGGGATAAGTGAATGTAGGAACTTTTATGTGTTAGTTGATAGGCACTAACCGGTTATCTATTAAGAGTTTGTGTGAGATGTTGTGGTAGTGCAGATATGTCAGGTAATCAAGACGCTGCCCCCAATGCCTCTGGAACCTTTAGAGCTCCTGATGAAGACGGTCATGTATCAGAGGAAGAAGTATTAGAAGAAGTGTTAGAGCTTCAGGGTAAGTTAAAAGTGAAGGTATTTCGTATGCCCGAGAGACATATTGTAACACCTCGTTTTTCTCCGTACATGATATATAGGTGTATGGTGTAGGTACGACTAGAGTTTGAAGGATTTGAGACGTGTTTGGGTGTTAAAGTCTTGTACGCGGGATAAGGGCTCAAGTCGAGCCTTGGGTCGCGACGCGACACAGAAGGCCGCGGCGCGGCATTACACTAGAATCAGGATCAGAAAGCTTGTAAACAAAGCCACCAGTTCGAGGCAATCGTCGCGGCGCGACGAATAAGGCCACGGCGCGGCAATACGGGCAGACTGGCACCGATTTTGTGTAATTTTAAATGAGGAGCAAGGGCATTTTAGTCTTTTCACGTTTGAGCCAGATTTGAGGTTTTAACCTCATCCACTCATTTCATTTCTCATTTTCTTTTATCTTTTCTTTTCATTTTCTCTCAAGAAAACTCAAACACCCAAGTGATTCAAGTGGGATTTTGGAAAGGAAGAAGCGGGTTTTGATCTTTAGCGTAGTTGATAAGTTTGTTCTCCTCGTTCCTAGCTACACGGTGATACTAGTGGTAAGCTCTAACTCCGAATTACATTTTCGTGTTCATCATTCAAATTTGAGGCTTTTGGCTTGTATGTTCATAGATGGAACCCATTTAGTTGTTAATTGGAGATTAACACCAATATTCAGGTTGTTGTTGTTATTGGCGGGTTTTGGGTTTGGTGTACAAGTTCATGCTTGTGAGACTTGCAATTTGGGTGAAATCACTAGCATTTAGTGATTATTGAGATGTTGGAAGCAATTAGGGTTTGATGATGATTTTGACCCGATTGTTGATTTAATAAGGTTTATAAACTTAAAATGGATTAAGTTGAAGTATAAACCCGAGTTAAACGTGTTTTGGTGTCAAGACTTGTAAATGGTGAGATTTTGACTTAATGGGTCAAAATTAGGGTTTTGGTGTCAAAATGGGCGAGACACGTGTTTAACACTTGTGTTCGGGTTTAATTGGCATATTACGACCATTGTCACTCGTGTTAGTGATGATTGGTTAATTTGGACGCGGTTTGTACTTGGAAGTGCATTTGGGTCAAAATTGCACTAAGTGTCGAATTGGGTTGGTTTGTAGATCCAATATAAGTGTGTTGTTGAATTTGTGATAATGGATTAGGTACTTTCCATTGACGAGTTGTGGATTACTTGGAATCATTTCTTCAAGGCGACAAGGTGAGTGTTAATATCCTATGTGCATATGTATGTGTAGGATGGGTGTGGGTCAGGTGAAGTGATTCTCGTCTATAGAGCTCACTTCACATATAGGTGGATTTGATGGACTTTTGTATGAGTCCAATGGGCACATTTGTGCGTTTTGGTTGACCACCTTTGACGAGGTACACGCTTGTGTGTACGTTATCACACGTGGTTGTGATTTGGATGTTATAACCCCAATGGCGAAGGGTTGATATTGTTGTGAAGTGGATGACCCCGATGTGGTAGATTTTATAATCCCGTGACTGCGGGTTTTGATGTTGAGAAGTGAATCGCATGTATTTCGGATTCACGATGACTCGTGTAGTTCGGTCATCTTATTGAGGTAGTAATCTCGTGTGGTTTCGGATTACTAAGGCTCGTGTAGTTCGGCCAACCTCGATGTTGTGAAGATAGTAATCTCGTGTGGGTTCGGATTACTAAGGCTCGTGTAGTTCGGCCAATCTTCATTGTGGCGTTTGGTATTCGGTAATGGGTTAAGGGGTTAACCTTATTCGTTTTATATTGTTATATATTAATGTAATGTTGTGTTGTAGCTAACCCTCCGGGTGTAGCTTATTGGCGTTGTTCACATCGTCGTTGATGAACTTATACTTGTTGATATCTTTAGCTGTTGCTTAGAGATCGTACGGTATGCTTAGGGTAGGTGCCTTATACATGGATGCTTCGGTATGCAGTATTTGATATTTGTGTGGCGTGTTCATTTTATACATATATATGTATGTAGTATATTATCATTCACTAAGCGTTAGCTTACCCTCTCGTTGTTGATATTTTTATAGGTTCGCATGCTTGGCGGCTCGGGTGAGCTTGGGGATTAGAGATCTTGGCTAGGTTGCTTAGAAGATCTTGCTTTTGTATTCGATTAGGATTTGGGTAGCGTAGTCCCAAATCACCATGCTCGGTTTTGTTGGAAATCAAACTAGTCGGGTCGTGTATGTCCGTTTGGACAATTAACTAATGTATTAAATGTTTTAAAGTTATTAAACTTATTATTGTTTTAAAGATGTTTATGGAAAAACAATTGGGACCTAAAGTGTTATTTAAAGCGTATTAAAAGGAAAAAATTTTATGGGCCGGTTTTAATACGGGTTGGGTTGTTTCAAGTGGTATCAGAGCATGGTCTAAGGGATTTAGGTGACTTGAGATAGGTGCCTAGACTTAGACTTTTGTGTGTGCTTAATTTGTTGCGGGACTTGTAGGTGTACGGGTCGGAATGGGTTATAGTTAGTGGCTTGTTTATAGGTGGACTAACGTTTATATTAGTAATGCGGATATTATTAATATATTATTATGTTGTGATAATAATTCTCGCGTGTGTTTATATCGCGTAGAATTTTATTTGTGTTTGTTTATAACATCGAGCGAGACGGTCGTTGTACTAACAAGTCGATACGGCATGTGTGCGTAATAAGGACTTGTAAACCTTATTATGGGTGCAAATCGTGTCAAACAAGTGATGTACGACGAGTGTTTAGCAAGATGGACCGGTGTGGAGTGTGTGTTTTATACGTTCGTGATCTAATCGCTTTGCATTCCTTAGAATGGCGACGGGAAGTGGGATCGAGACGAACGATTTGGAGTTTAACGCTAGAGTTGCGGCCGCCGTTGCGGAGCAAATGAGTGCGTTTCGAGAAGAAATGGATAGGAAGTATTCCGAATCTCGGAGTAGTGGTGAAATGGAGCATTGTCTTAAGAGCTTCATGAGGACTAAACCCCCGATGTACGAGGGAAAACCGGACCCTTTGGTAAGCACAACTTGGATCTCGGATGTCGAAGGGTGTTTTCGAACAATTGAATGCCCTCCTGAGAGGAGGACAAGACTCGATACTAGTTTGTTGCGGGGTAGGGCGAAGGATTGGTTTGATGGCAAGATTGATCTTGTCGGTGGCGAAACGTTTATGGCGTTATCATGGGACGGGTTTAAGAAGGAATTCTTCGAGGAGTTCCGAACTTCAGCCGATTTGTCGAAAATGCGTAATGAGTTGCGAAATTTGCAACAGGGTTCTATGGATTTGAATACTCTCAAGACGACCTTTATGGCGAAGGCTCGTTTTTGTCCAGAGTATTTGGGGAATGATAATTTGTTGATGCAAGATTTCTATCGAACCTTGAATGATGACTTGAAGAATAAGATTAGCTGGGGTCACGCGAAATCATTTGCGGAATTATTCGCCGTGGCTAGAGGTTTCGAGTCGTATACGCGATCAAAGATTGGTGAACCTTCAAGTGAGAGAAGGGTTGTTTCGTATGGTGCTCCGAGTAAGAGGACTAAGGGTCCGAGTGTGAGCACGGGTGGTACACGGACGAGTATATCGGATTCTAGTGCGTCTAGATGTTATAATTGTGGCGTGAGGTGTCACAAGTCTTGGGAATGTTCGGTGCCGAGGGGTGATGGCATGGTGTGTTTTATTTGCCAAGAGGAAGGACATCGTAAGTCGGAATGTCCCAAGTTAGCGGGGACGGGTGCGGCAAGGAGACGTTAAGGTACGTTTCATTTTAATAAATATGTCTTTGATTATTTATTAAGTGCCGTTGAGTTTGAGTTGTTAAATGCATTGAGTTGTGCATATTGTTGTTATGGGTGACGTTCCTAATGGAAGTACCCTATGGTGACATTTGATTGTCGGGTGAAGGGCGTAAGACTTGGTGCAACCAAGCGTTCCTTAGTATTTGGGAAATGTTTCTACCAAGCCATGGAAATGGGTTTTGGTGTTCGGTTGTCTAGCGCGTGTTCGCTTTTGTGTTGAAGTTGATGAACTATGAGGTTCGTCGGGTGGTTGGAACCCTTGAAATCGAGTGTTTTGAATCTAGATGTATGTTGGTAAAGGAGTCTACGTGACGCGACATTAGGTGCCTCTTTTATACCTACTAGCGTGGTGTTCAACTCCGATTGTGTTGCGGTTACATTGTACTTAGGCTACCGAAGTGAAACCCTTAAGTACATGAGTGACTAGGTTGAGATTGACAAACTAAAGCAATTGGATGATTGCGAGGGTGTGGTTTGTGTAATCGTGGTACACTTTTTGTTCGAAATGTTTAAGGATTGATTGAAATCCTTCGTGTGCTCAAGGCTGGAGCAAGATATGGTGATGGGTCGTGTGAACCCAATCGTTTGTAAAGTCTACCTTTGGTAGCATTGTACGGTTGTACGAGTTGTGGATATAGGACGTAGTTTCAAGTGGGGGAGTTACACTCCCGTACGAGGAAATTTTAGTGTGAGATTACGGATGATGCTTTTGATAGATCCGGAATTCGTGTCGGGACCTAGTTTTGGTCGATTTGTAGTAGAGTACAATTTTGGTTAAATTGTACTTATGAATTTGGATTTGAAATATCACCGGGGTGGTAATGTGGTGAATCTCGTTGGGAGATAATGGGCGTATTTGACGAGCAAGGTGAAATCCTTCAGTTGAGGGAGGTGTGTGTCGGATTCTCTTCTAGAGAACTTTTGTTTTGTGCCTATGTGCGATATAGTTGGTTCTTGCTCGATTGTGTTGGCGTTGTGTACGCGTACGTATGGTGAATGGTTAGTGGTATCCGTTAGGATTCACTATGGTGTAGCAGTGCGTGATGTTACACTACTCGTTGATCTAGGCCAAAAGAGCGTGTGTTGATGGTTAGTGTATTCCGTTAGGATGCACTATGGTGTAGCAGTGCGCGATGTTACACTACTCGTCGTGATGGAGGCCAAAAGAGCGTGTGTGATGGGAGTAGTGTTATATCGGCATGGTATAACATTATCGAGAAATGCGAGTACCGGTGGGAAATGCGAGTACCATTCCTGTGTTGAGATTGTGGATCGTGTGTGTTTGCGGATTCACGATGACGCGTGTGGTTTCGGTCATCTTATTGTGGAAGTGAATCGCGTGTAGTTCGGATTCACCAATGACTCGTGTGGTTTCGGTCATTGTATTGAGGAGTGAGTCACGTGTAGTTCGGATTCACAAGTGACGTGTGTGGTTGCGGTCATTCCTCCGGGATAGTGACTCTCGTGTAGTTCGGATTCACTAAGGCGCGTGTAGTTCGGCCAATCCCGATTGTTGTTGTGGTAAAGGTAGTGAGTCGCGTGTAGTTCGGATTCACTAAGGCGCGTGTGTTTTCGGCCAGCCTTCGGGTTGTGTGATATGTCGGTTGTTTTATACACCGATGGTGGGGTCGTAAGGACTATGTCGTGTGATCTATCGGTTGTTTTATACACCGATGGTGGGGTCGTAAGGACCATGTTGTGTGATCTATTGGTTGTTTGATACACCAATGGTGGGGTCGTAAGGACCATGTTGTGGGAACTATCGGTTGTTTTATACGCCGATGGTGGGGTCGCGAGGACCATGTTGTATGTTTAGTGATGCGATAGCCGTGCTTCGCTCACGTGTTGTTACGGGTGTGACAATAGTCGATTTTGTACACCTTGGGATTCGCGTTTCCATAGTCGTTTTGGGCGCTATCGGTTTTAACCGTTGGATTATGATGTTACGGTAGTTGCGTATTGGTCGTATTGCGCACTATAAGGGATGTTTAGTGATTGGTGTTATCCATCAGGATTCGTTTGGTTCGGTCTTCATCGTTTCGGATTGTTGACCTTAGGTTGAGACTTGGTTGCTTTTAGCGTTGTACTCGGTAAGGGTATGCTAAGGAATTGGTATCTCGATACGAGATTGGTTGAGTTTTCCCGATGTGAGGGATTGAGTTAGTGCTAGTGCTCGGAATTATGGAATTTGATAAATCGCGGATGACGATTTAGCTGTTAAGGGTAACTTTTTGAGAAGAAATGTCTAAGGGATCGTTGTAGACTTCGGTTGTTGCGTGTATTGTACGTCTCGGGATGCGATCAAGTGTGTAATTTGTCATTGGATTAACCATCGGGTTAGCGAATTTGTGGTAGAAGTCGGTTTGAAATGCATGTTCGACGACCATTGAGTGTGGGTCCGTTTGGGTTCGTGACTAGGATCACGAGGACGTGATCGAGTCTAAGTGGGGGAGAGTTCTAACACCCCGTTTTTCTCCGTACATGATATATAGGTGTAGGGTGTAGGTACGACTAGAGTTTGAAGGATTTGAGACGTGTTTGGGTGTTAAAGTCTTGTACGCGGGAGAAGGGCTCAAGTCGAACCTTGGGTCGCGACGCGACACAGAAGGCCGCGGCGCGGCATTACACTAGAATCAGGATCAGAAAGCTTGTAAACAAAGCCACCAGTTCGAGGCAATCGTCGTGGCGTGACGAATAAGGCCGCGGCGCGACAATACGGGCAGACTGGCACCGATTTTATGTAATTTTAAATGAGGAGCAAGGGCATTTTAGTCTTTTCGCGTTTGAGCCAGATTTGGGGTTTTAACCTCATCCACTCATTTCATTTCTCATTTTCTTTTATCTTTTCTTTTCATTTTCTCTCAAGAAAACTCAAACACCCAAGTGATTCAAGTGGGATTTTGGAAAGGAAGAAGCGGGTTTTGATCTTTGGCGTAGTTGATAAGTTTGTTCTCCTCGTTCCTAGCTACACGGTGATACTAGTGGTAAGCTCTAACTCCGAATTTCATTTTCGTGTTCATCATTCAAATTTGAGGCTTTTGGCTTGTATGTTCATAGATGGAACCCATTTAGTTGTTAATTGGAGATTAACACCAATATTCGGGTTGTTGTTGTTATTGGCGGGTTTTGGGTTTGGTGTACAAGTTCATGCTTGTGAGACTTGCAATTTGGGTGAAATCACTAGCATTTAGTGATTATTGAGATGTTGGAAGCAATTAGGGTTTGATGATGATTTTGACCCGATTGTTGATTTAATAAGGTTTATAAACTTAAAATGGATTAAGTTGAAGTATAAACCCGAGTTAAACGTGTTTTGGTGTCAAGACTTGTAAATGGTGAGATTTTGACTTAATGGGTCAAAATTAGGGTTTTGGTGTCAAAATGGGTGAGAAACGTGTTTAACACTTGTGTTCGGGTTTAATTGACATATTAGGACCATTGTCACTCGTGTTAGTGATGATTGGTTAATTTGGGCGCGGTTTGTACTTGGAAGTGCATTTGGGTCGAAATTGCACTAAGTGTCGAATTGGGTTGGTTTGTAGATCCAATCTAAGTGTGTTGTTGAATTTGTGATAATGGATTAGGTACTTTCCATTGACGAGTTGCGGATTTCTTGGAAGCATTTCTTCAAGGCGACAAGGTGAGTGTTAATATCCTATGTGCATATGTATGTGTAGGATGGGTGCGGGTCGGGTGAAGTGATTCTCGGCTGTAGAGCTCACTTCACATATAGGTGGATTTGATGGACTTTTGTATGAGTCCAATGGGCACGTTTGTGCGTTTTGGTTGACCACCTTTGACGAGGTACACGCTTGTGTGTACGTTATCACACGTGGTTGTGATTTGGATGTTATAACCCCAATGGCGAAGGGTTGATATTGTTGTGAAGTGGATGACCCCGATGTGGTGGATTTTATAATCCCGTGACCGTGGGTTTTGATGTTGAGAAGTGAATCGCGTGTAGTTCGGATTCATGATGACTCGTGTAGTTCGGTCATCTTATTGAGGTAGTAATCTCGTGTGGTTTCGGATTACTAAGGCTCGTGTAGTTCGGCCAACCTCGATGTTGTGAAGATAGTAATCTCGTGTGGGTTCGGATTACTAAGGCTCGTGTAGTTCGGCCAATCTTCATTGTGGCGTTTGGTATTCGGTAATGGGTTAAGGGGTTAACCTTATTCGTTTTATATTGTTATATATTAATGTAATGTTGTGTTGTAGCTAACCCTCCGGGTGTAGCTTATTGGCGTTGTTCACATCGTCGTTGGTGAACTTATACTTGTTGATATCTTTAGCTTGTTGCTTAGAGATCGTACGGTATGCTTAGGGTAGTTGCCTTATACATGGATGCTTCGGTATGCGGTATTTGATATTTGTGTGGTGTGTCCATTTTATACATATATATGTATGTAGTATATTATCATTCACTAAGCGTTAGCTTACCCTCTCGTTGTTGATATTTTTATAGGTTCGCATGCTTGGCGGCTCGGGTGAGCTTGGGGATTAGAGATCTTGGCTAGGTTGCTTAGAAGATCTTGCTTTTGTATTCGATTAGGATTTGGATAGCGTAGTCCCAAATCACCATGCTCGGTTTTGTTGGAAATCAAACTAGTCGGGTCGTGTATGTCCGTTTGGACAATTAACTAATGTATTAAATGTTTTAAAGTTATTAAACTTATTATTGTTTTAAAGATGTTTATGGAAAAACAATTGGGACCTAAAGTGTTATTTAAAGCGTATTAAAAGGAAAAAATTTTATGGGCCGGTTTTAATACGGGTTGGGCTGTTTCACATATTAAATTAATGTGGCTAATGTGTTATGATCCAAGTCGGGTCATACCCAATAACAAGCTTACCAACACTTTACAAGTATTTAATCTTAACGGTTGAATCGTTAAATAAATACGCGACACTTGGATTTTAGAAAATCGGTTTTCTAAAATATTATCACTTGAGATAAATTATTTGGATAATTTAAATTTAATTATTTATAGGTTTAAATAATTATGTTATGTTATATTTTATAAATTGGTTTATAAAATGTAAGTAACTTAAATGCATGGTTTTATATATATATCAAGTTTTATATCTTTACAAGACTAATTGTAACAAGTTTTATAAAAATGTGAATCTTGATATAAAACACCTATATGGGACGGTTTTGGGGTCTCCAAGGAGACACCCCATGCTAGTCTTTTGTGACTTTTAATGTCACATTTCTCAAGTGCATGCTTCTCTCTAATAACCAAGCATTGACTCTCTCATTTGGTAAGATGTTGAACCATTTTTCTCTCTCATTATTTTGTGCTGCTGCTGCCGTGACCTTGTAGAGGATAGGAAGAGAGGTTTTTGCTTGGTTATCTAGGTAATTAAGTGTCTAAAATCCTAACATAAACAAAGGTTGTGTTGGTGCATCAAAAGCTTGGGGTATTACACACTTGAGGCTTCAAGTTAGAGGCTTTATTCCATCATCTTCATTATCATTTCTGCTGTCAAATTCAGCCCTCTACTATCTTAGAGGAGGTACAAACACTCTTCTAATCTTGTTATAATTGTAAGCATATGATTCATGACTTGATATTAATGTGGAATTTAACAAAATGGCTTTACAAATACACTTGTTCTATTAATGCTTCCGCTTGTATTAACTATCTTAAAAATGGTTTTATGATTGTGTAAACTATATGAACATGTTGTTTTGAAACTCATTAAATTCCAACAATGGTATCTAGAGCCGAAGTCTATGGATTATGCTTCTTTTATGGTCTTTAAACCCGCTATATTTGCATTCCATGCACATGCATGAATATGGAATGTAAAAATGTTCGGGTTTGGGTGGGTTTGTAAGGTTGGCCGATTTTATGGAGTTCCAAAAGGGGTTTTGGAACTTGCAAATTGGTCATATTTGTTGTATGTTGTAGTTCACAATCAATGCCTTGACCTTGTGGTTGAATGAATGTTTGTTTGGTTGATTTGTTAATTTCAATATGGTTGTAATTATTCATTCAATTGGTTTGTAATAATATTCATTTGGTTATGTAATTTATTTTATATTTGGCATGTAAAATCGATTAGATTGTATTTTCATTTTCTAGACAAAATGTATTAGGATATATTTTGTAACAAGATGAAGATGCATGAAGATCACAAGGAAGAACACAAGAAGCATGTGGATGCAAGGTTAAGTGGGAGGTTAAAACCTCTTACTTTGTGTTTCACCCATTGACTGGTAGCATTTTGTTTTCGGCTAAACAAAATGTCTACCAAAAGGCTTGATTGTGAACATTTGTTTTGCATGCGTGGTTGTTTTAATTCCTTGTATGATTGTGGATTGTGTATGTTACTACAACAAGTTATCACACAAGTTAACAACAAGCAAAACTACAATTTAATTGGTTAAATTATTAACAACATGAAATTTACCAAACCACAATTTAATCGGTTAAATTGAAATGGCTAAAAGGACATTAATAAATGGTTATTAAGAACTAGAAACGGATTGCACATATAAAAGGGTTTATATCAAAGTAATAAAATTGGCATTATTACATGACATGTAAATGGATTTTCATAAGTACCATACACTAAATGCATGTTGGTGTATGGCATAAAAGTTTTCTCAAACTAGAAATAATGGAAACTTAAAATCCCTTAAACAAGGTAAACAAGTTAAACGCCGTCCTTTTATGTGACACTTAGACATATTAGGGAACTCATGATGGGATAAAGGTCACCAAACCGTCATGAACAAACTAATATGATTAAGGTGAAATTTGCATGCTTGTGGGATAAAGGTCACCTAACCACTTGTATGTTAAGTTTACACGTTTACACAAGTAGGACGACTTGATTTGGAAATCATGAACTTAGGGTCACCGAAGCATGATGAACAAATAGGCGTTGATGGGATAATATGCCATGCAAAAGGATTGCATGATCCCATAACTTAGAAGTTGCAAAAGGATTGCAATTGTCATATAATGACTACCTAGCTAAATCAAATGACGGGATAAAGGTCACCTAACCGAAATTTGGTTTACCGTTGGATTCTAAAATTTAATAAATATCAATTGGATTTAAAGGGTATTGATTGTTAAATTAAAAATTAATACTTAAACAACTTTGTTAAATTTTGTAGATGGCCGCCAATAACAACAACATTCCAAACGCACCAACCAACTTTAACAACCTATCGTTGAGGTCAATCCTCGAAAAGGAAAAACTCAACCATACGAACTTCATGGATTGGTTCCGCAATCTAAGAATTGTCCTCAAACTTGAGGATAGGGCGTATGTGTTGGAAGACCCCATTCCCGATCAACCGGACGAGGATGATATGGAAGGCATGGCTTATTGGGAGAAATATTGCACCGATTCGTTGCAAGTTTCTTGCCTCATGCTTGGGACTATGATACCCGAACTCCAAAAGGATTTTGAGCATCATAGTGCATATGACATGATCACACAGTTGAAGCAGATGTTCCTTCAACAAGCTCGTGTCGAGTGCTTTGAAACGGTCCGAGCGCTTCATGCATGTCGGATGGACGACCCAATCCGTTTCATCTTATGTCCTTAAGATGAAAAGCCTAATTGATCGAGCAAACCGTCTTAATTGCAATGTGTCTAATGAATTAGCTACGGACCTTATCCTTAACTCATTGTCAAAGAGGTTTGACACATTCGTGTTAAATTATAACATGAATGGTTGGGATAAAAGCATTGGCGAATTACATGCCATGCTTAAGACGGCCGAAGCGAGCATGGGTAAAAGGGCTTCACCCATGTTTATGATCAATGAAGGCGGGTCCAAAAACAATAACACTTCCAAGCCGAAGGCGGCTAAGAGGAAAGGACCCGCCTACCAAGGCAAGGGCAAGGGAAAGGGGAAGATGGTTACCCCAACCAACAACAACAAAAAGCAAAAGGTTGCCGGTAAAGCAAACCCCAAGGAAGATCCGTGCTTCGGTTGCGGTGAAATGGGTCACTGGAAACGAAACTGCCCGGTCTACCTTAAGGAGTTGAAGGAAAAGAGGGATGCAGGGCAAACCTCAGGTAATGTATATATGGTATACATTGAGCTTAGTATTACTTCTTCTAATACATGGGTATTAGACACAGGATGTGGAACTCATATTTGCAATTCTTTGCAGGGGTTCAAAAGAAGTGATCAGGATACGGGAACAACAAGTCTCTTCATGGGAAATGGAGCAAGGGTGCAAGTGAAAGCTCAAGGAGACTTTGTTTTGAAGCTACCAAGTGGTTTGGAGCTTATTTTGAAAAATGTTTTGTATGCACCCGATTTATCACGAAACATTATTTCTGTATCCCGTTTGAAACAATGTGGTTTTAATCTTAATTTCATTAATGATGATATCCATGTTTCTTTAAATAATGTGTTATATTTTAAGGCTTCGCCTTCGAATGGTATTTATGAATTGGTTCATGATGACACAGCATACAATAGCTCAATATACCATGCAAACACCAAGAAACTCAAAAGGGATTTGAGTGATTCCTACTTATGGCATTGTCGCCTTGGTCACATAAACAAGAACCGAATGCATACACTTCAAAAGAATGGACTTTTGAAATCAAATGAACTAGACTCGTTTGATGTATGTGAGTCTTGTTTACAAGGCAAAATGACTAAAACACCTTTCAAAGGGACCTATGAAAGGGCTAAAGACTTATTGGGATTAATACATTCGGATGTATGTGAACCCTTTAAGCCCATAACTAGGAATGGTGAAAGATACTTCGTTACTTTCATTGATGACTTCAGTCATTTCGGATATGTCTACTTATTAAGACACAAGGACGAAACTTTTGAAGCATTCAAAGAATATCAAAACGAAGTACAAAATCAACTCAATAAGACAATCAAGGTACTTCGTACCGATAGAGGAGGTGAATACCTAAGCGATGCTTTCCAAGATCATCTTAGAAGTTGTGGGATTATCTCGCAACTCACTCCTCCTGGAACACCCCAACTGAATGGAGTTTCTGAAAGGAGGAACCGAACCCTAATGGATATGGTTCGATCTATGATGGCTAGAAGCTCATTACCTCTATCATTTTGGGGTTATTGTCTATGCTCCGCGGCTCGTATTTTAAATATGGCCCCAACCAAGAAAGTGGAACGAACACCTCATGAGATGTGGTTTGGAAAACCTCCATCTCTATCATACTTAAAGGTATGGGGATGTGAAGCTTACCCTAAGCGTTACGTCCCTAATAAGTTGAATGCTCGATCCACGAAGTGTATCTTCATAGGATATCCCAAGGATAATATGGGATATTATTTCTATGATCCTTCCGAGCAGAATGTATTTGTTGCTCGGAAGGCTGAATTCCTTGAGACCAAGTTCCTATTGGAAGGAAATAGTGAAAGGAAGGTAGATCTTGAAGAGGTTCAAGATCAAGTAGATGATACACAATTGGTTGACACTAGCACTCAACGTGAAAATGTTGAGAATGATCAAATGGATGATCAAAATACACAAGACGTTCGCAGATCTGGTAGGATTAGTGATCCTCCTGAGAGATATGGGTTTCTCATGGATGGTTGCTATGTGGTTGATTTGGATGAACCAACAAACTACCAAGATGCTTTATCAAGGATTGATAAGGATAAATGGCAGGAAGCCATGAACGCTGAGATGCAATCCATGTATGACAACCAAGTTTGGGAACTTGTTGCACGACCTGCTGGCTCAAGGCTGGTTGATTGTAAATGGCTTTTCAAAATGAAAACTGACATACATGGAAACTTGGATACATATAAAACTAGACTTGTAGCAAAAGGTTTCACTCAAACTCAAGGGGTTGACTATGATGAAACTTTTTCGCCTGTGGCAATGCTAAAGTCTATTAGGATATTATTTGCCATTGCTGCTCATTATGATTACGAAATATGGCAAATGGATGTCAAGACCGCTTTCCTAAATGGATATCTTGTGGAAGATGTCTATATGGTTCAGCCTGAAGGTTTTGTTGATCCGAAATATCCTAAAAAGGTATGCAAGTTAAAGAAGTCAATCTACGGATTGAAACAAGCATCTAGAATGTGGAATCATCGTTTTAATGAGGAAGGCGAGAAATTTGGCTTCATTAAAAATGGTGATGAAGCTTGTGTATATAAGAAAGCTAGTGGGAGCACTATCATGTTCCTTGTACTATATGTGGATGATATATTGTTATTTGGAAATGATATTCCGGCAATGCAAGGAGTTAAAACTTGGCTAAGTAAATGCTTCTCCATTAAGGATCTTGGAGAAGCACAATACGTTTTGGGGATTGGGATCTACAGGAATAGATCCAAGAAACTGATAGGTTTGAATCAAAGTGCATACATTGAAAAGATCTTGAAAAGGTTCAAGATGGAGAACTCTAAGAGTGGTTTGGTACCTATTCAAAGAGGAACGCCTCTCAGTTCATCTCAGTGCCCTACCACGAAAGATGAACAAGAGAGAATGAAGAGAGTCCCTTATGCATCTGCTATTGGGTCAATCATGTATGCAATGATATGCACTAGACCGGATGTGTCATGCGCCCTAAGCTTGACAAGTAGATACCAGAATAACCCAGGAAACAGTCATTGGATTGCGGTTAAAAGTATATTGAAATACCTTAGGAGGACTAAGGATATGTTTCTAATATATGGATCTGGTGAGGAGGAACTTGCTGTAAAGGGTTACGTGAACGCGAGTTTCCAAACTGATCGAGATGATTCTCGATCACAGTCCGGTTATGTCTTCACGTTAAATGGAGGTGTGGTCTCTTGGAAGAGTTCAAAACAGGATGTTGTTGCATTATCCACTACAGAGTCGGAGTACATTGCCGCCTCATTGGCAGCTCAGGAAGCTGCATGGATGAAGAAATTCATCGACGACTTAGGAGTAGTCCCTTCCATTCAGGACCCTCTTGAGATCTTTTGTGACAACGAGGGTGCGATTGCTCAAATTAAAGAACCTCGTGCTCACCAAAAGACCCGTCACATTGAGCGGAGATTCAACTACATAAGGGATGAAGTTGAAAAGGGAAAGATATGTATTCGCAAAGTTCAAACAGATCTTAATATAGCGGATCCTCTCACGAAGCTCTTACATGGATCAAAACATACAGGACATGTGAAATGTCCCGTTCTTATTGATTAAAAACGTTCCATATTAATTGATTTCGTTGCGAGGTTTTGACCTCTATATGAGACGTTTTTCAAAGACTGCATTCATTTTTAAAACAAACCATAACCTTTATTTCATAAATAAAGGTTTAAAAAGCTTTACGTAGATTATCAAATAATGATAATCTAAAATATCCTGTTTACACACGACCATTACATAATGGTTTACAATACAAATATGTTACATCGAAATCAGTTTCTTGAATGCAGTTTTTACACAATATCATACAAATATGGACTCCAAATCTTGTCCTTATTTTAGTATGCAACAGCGGAAGCTCTTAATATTCACCTGAGAATAAACATGCTTTAAACGTCAACAAAAATGTTGGTGAGTTATAGGTTTAACCTATATATATCAAATCGTAAAAATAGACCACAAGATTTCATATTTCAATACACATCCCATACATAGAGATAAAAATTATTCATATGGTGAACACCTGGTAACCGACAATAACAAGATGCATATATAAGAATATCCCCATCATTCCGGGACACCCTTCGGATATGATATAAATTTCGAAGTACTAAAGCATCCGGTACTTTGGATGGGGTTTGTTAGGCCCAATAGATCTATCTTTAGGATTCGCGTTAATTAGGGTGTCTGTTCCCTAATTCTTAGATTACCAGACTTAATAAAAAGGGGCATATTCGATTTCGATAATTCAACCATAGAATGTAGTTTCACGTACTTGTGTCTATTTTGTAAATCATTTATAAAACCTGCATGTATTCTCATCCCAAAAATATTAGATTTTAAAAGTGGGACTATAACTCACTTTCACAGATTTTTACTTCGTCGGGAAGTAAGACTTGGCCACTGGTTGATTCACGAACCTATAACAATATATACATATATATCAAAGTATGTTCAAAATATATTTACAACACTTTTAATATATTTTGATGTTTTAAGTTTATTAAGTCAGCTGTCCTCGTTAGTAACCTACAACTAGTTGTCCACAGTTAGATGTACAGAAATAAATCGATAAATATTATCTTGAATCAATCCACGACCCAGTGTATACGTATCTCAGTATTGATCACAACTCAAACTATATATATTTTGGAATCAACCTCAACCCTGTATAGCTAACTCCAACATTCACATATAGAGTGTCTATGGTTGTTCCGAAATATATATAGATGTGTCGACATGATAGGTCGAAACATTGTATACGTGTCTATGGTATCTCAAGATTACATAATATATAATACAAGTTGATTAAGTTATGGTTGGAATAGATTTGTTACCAATTTTCACGTAGCTAAAATGAGAAAAATTATCCAATCTTGTTTTACCCATAACTTCTTCATTTTAAATCCGTTTTGAGTGAATCAAATTGCTATGGTTTCATATTGAACTCTATTTTATGAATCTAAACAAAAAAAGTATAGGTTTCTAGTCAGAAAAATAAGTTACAAGTCGTTTTTGTAAAGGTAGTCATTTCAGTCGAAAGAACGACGTCTAGATGACCATTTTAGAAAACATACTTCCACTTTGAGTTTAACCATAATTTTTGGATATAGTTTCATGTTCATAATAAAAATCATTTTCTCAGAATAACAACTTTTAAATCAAAGTTTATCATAGTTTTTAATTAACTAACCCAAAACAGCCCGCGGTGTTACTACGACGGCGTAAATCCGGTTTTACGGTGTTTTTCGTGTTTCCAGGTTTTAAATCATTAAGTTAGCATATCATATAGATATAGAACATGTGTTTAGTTGATTTTAAAAGTCAAGTTAGAAGGATTATCTTTTGTTTGCGAACAAGTTTAGAATTAACTAAACTATGTTCTAGTGATTACAAGTTTAAACCTTCGAATAAGATAGCTTTATATGTATGAATCGAATGATGTTATGAACATCATTACTACCTTAATTTCCTTGGATAAACCTACTGGAAAAGAGAAAAATGGATCTAGCTTCAATGGATCCTTGGATGGCTCGAAGTTCTTGAAGCAGAATCATGACACGAAAACAAGTTCAAGTAAGATCATCACTTGAAATAAGATTGTTATAGTTATAGAAATTGAACCAAAGTTTGAATATGATTATTACCTTGTATTAGAATGATAACCTACTGTAAGAAACAAAGATTTCTTGAGGTTGGATGATCACCTTACAAGATTGGAAGTGAGCTAGCAAACTTGAAAGTATTCTTGATTTTATGAAACTAGAACTTTTGGAATTTATGAAGAACACTTAGAACTTGAAGATAGAACTTGAGAGAGATCAATTAGATGAAGAAAATTGAAGAATGAAAGTGTTTGTAGTTGTTTTTGGTCGTTGGTGTATGGATTAGATATAAAGGATATGTAATTTTGTTTTCATGTAAATAAGTCATGAATGATTACTCATATTTTTGTAATCTTATGAGATATTTCATGCTAATTGCCAAATGATGGTTCCCACATGTGTTAGGTGACTCACATGGGCTGCTAAGAGCTGATCATTGGAGTGTATATACCAATAGTACATACATCTAAAAGCTGTGTATTGTACGAGTACGAATACGGGTGCATACGAGTAGAATTGTTGATGAAACTGAACGAGAATGTAATTGTAAGAATTTTTGTTAAGTAGAAGTATTTTGATAAGTGTATTGAAGTCTTTCAAAAGTGTATAAATACATATTAAAACACTACATGTATATACATTTTAACTGAGTCGTTAAGTCATCGTTAGTCGTTACATGTAAGTGTTGTTTTGAAACCTTTAGGTTAACGATCTTGTTAAATGTTGTTAACCCAATGTTTATAATATCAAAAGAGATTTTAAATTATTATATTATCATGATATTATGATGTACGAATATCTCTTAATATGATATATATACATTAAATGTCGTTACAACGATAAACGTTACATATATGTCTCGTTTCAAAATCATTAAGTTAGTAGTCTTGTTTTTACATATGTAGTTCATTGTTAATATAATTAATGATATGTTTACTTATCATAATATCATGTTAACTATATATATAACCATATATATGTCATCATATAGTTTTTTTTTTACAAGTTTTAACGTTCGTGAATCACCGGTCAACTTGGGTGGTCAATTGTCTATATGAAACCTATTTCAATTAATCAAGTCTTAACAAGTTTGATTGCTTAACATGTTGGAAACATTTAATCATGTAAATATCAATCTCAATAAATATATATAAACATGGAAAAGTTCGGGTCACTACAGTACCTACCCGTTAAATAAATTTCGTCCCGAAATTTTAAGCTGTTGAAGGTGTTGACGAGTCTTCTGGAAATAGATGAGGGTATTTCTTCTTCATCTGATCTTCACGCTCCCAGGTGAACTCGGGTCCTCTACGAGCATTCCATCGAACCTTAACAATTGGTATCTTGTTTTGCTTAAGTCTTTTAACCTCACGATCCATTATTTCGACGGGTTCTTCGATGAATTGGAGTTTTTCGTTGATTTGGATTTCATCTAACGGAATAGTGAGATCTTCTTTAGCAAAACATTTCTTCAAATTCGATACGTGGAAAGTGTTATGTACAGCCGCGAGTTGTTGAGGTAACTCAAGTCGGTAAGCTACTGGTCCGACACGATCAATAATCTTGAATGGTCCAATATACCTTGGATTTAATTTCCCTCGTTTACCAAATCGAACAACGCCTTTCCAAGGTGAAACTTTAAGCATGACCATCTCTCCAATTTCAAATTCTATATCTTTTCTTTTAATGTCAGCGTAGCTCTTTTGTCGACTTTGGGCGGTTTTCAACCGTTGTTGAATTTGGATGATCTTCTCGGTAGTTTCTTGTATAATCTCTGGACCCGTAATCTGTCTATCCCCCACCTCACTCCAACAAATCGGAGACCTGCACTTTCTACCATAAAGTGCTTCAAACGGCGCCATCTCAATGCTTGAATGGTAGCTGTTGTTGTAGGAAGATTCTGCTAACGGTAGATGTCGATCCCAACTGTTTCCGAAATCAATAACACATGCTCGTAGCATGTCTTCAAGCGTTTGTATCGTCCTTTCGCTCTGCCCATCAGTTTGTGGATGATAGGCAGTACTCATGTCTAGACGAGTTCCTAATGCTTGCTGTAATGTCTGCCAGAATCTTGAAATAAATCTGCCATCCCTATCAGAGATAATAGAGATTGGTATTCCATGTCTGGAGATGACTTCCTTCAAATACTGTCGTGCTAACTTCTCCATCTTGTCATCTTCTCTTATTGGCAAGAAGTGTGCTGATTTGGTGAGACGGTCAACTATTACCCAAATAGTATCAAAACCACTTGCAGTCCTTGGCAATTTAGTGATGAAATCCATGGTATTGTTTTCCCATTTCCATTCCGGGATTTCGGGTTGTTGAAGTAGACCTGATGGTTTCTGATGCTCAGCTTTGACCTTAGAACACGTCAAACATTCTCTTACGTATTTAGCAACATCGGCTTTCATACCCGGCCACCAAAAATGTTTCTTGAGATCCTTGTACATCTTCCCCGTTCCAGGATGTATTGAGTATCTGGTTTTATGAGCTTCTCTAAGTACCATTTCTCTCATATCTCCAAATTTTGGTACCCAAATCCTTTCAGCCCTATACCGGGTTCCGTCTTCCCGAATATTAAGATGCTTCTCCGATCCTTTGGGTATTTCATCCTTTAAATTTCCCTCTTTTAAAACTCCTTGTTGCGCCTCCTTTATTTGAGTAGTAATGTTATTATGAATCATTATATTCATAGATTTTACTCGAATGGGTTCTCTGTCCTTCCTGCTCAAGGCATCGGCTACCACATTTGCCTTCCCCGGGTGGTAACGAATCTCAAAGTCGTAATCATTCAATAATTCAATCCACCTACGCTGCCTCATATTCAGTTGTTTCTGATTAAATATGTGTTGAAGACTTTTGTGGTCGGTATATATAATACTTTTGACCCCATATAAGTAGTGCCTCCAAGTCTTTAATGCAAAAACAACCGCGCCTAATTCCAAATCATGCGTCGTATAATTTTGTTCGTGAATCTTCAATTGTCTAGACGCATAAGCAATCACCTTCGTTCGTTGCATTAATACACAACCGAGACCTTGCTTTGATGCATCACAATAAATCACAAAATCATCATTCCCTTCAGGCAATGACAATATAGGTGTCGTAGTTAGCTTTTTCTTCAATAACTGAAACGCTTTCTCTTGTTCATCATTCCATTCAAATTTCTTCCCTTTATGCGTTAATGCAGTCAAGGGTTTTGCTATTCTAGAAAAGTCTTGGATGAACCTTCTGTAGTAACCAGCTAGTCCTAAAAACTGGCGTATGTGTTTCGGAGTTTTCGGGGTTTCCCACTTTTCAACAGTTTCTATCTTTGCCGGATCCACCTTAATACCTTCTTTGTTCACTATGTGACCGAGGAATTGAACTTCTTCCAACCAAAATGCACACTTTGAAAACTTAGCGTACAATTCTTCCTTCCTCAATACTTCTAACACCTTTCTCAAATGTTCACCGTGTTCTTGGTCATTCTTTGAGTAAATAAGTATGTCATCAATGAAAACAATGACAAACTTGTCAAGGTATGGTCCACACACTCGGTTCATAAGGTCCATGAACACAGCTGGTGCATTAGTTAAACCAAACGGCATGACCATAAACTCGTAATGACCGTAACGTGTTCTGAAAGCAGTCTTTGGAATATCATCTTCTTTCACCCGCATTTGATGATACCCGGAACGTAAGTCAATCTTTGAATAAACAGACGAGCCTTGTAGTTGATCAAATAAGTCATCGATTCTCGGTAGTGGATAGCGGTTCTTGATGGTAAGTTTGTTCAACTCTCGGTAGTCGATACACAACCTGAATGTACCATCTTTCTTCTTGACAAACAAAACAGGAGCTCCCCACGGTGATGTGCTTGGTCGAATGAAACCACGCTCTAAAAGTTCTTGTAATTGGCTTTGCAGTTCTTTCATCTCGCTGGGTGCGAGTCTGTAAGGAGCACGAGCTATTGGTGCAGCTCCTGGTACAAGATCTATTTGAAATTCAACGGATCGATGTGGGGGTAATCCCGGTAATTCTTTCGGAAATACATCGGGAAATTCTTTTGCGACGGGAACATCATTGATGCTCTTTTCTTCAGTTTGTACTTTCTCGACGTGTGCTAGAACAGCATAGCAACCTTTTCTTATTAGTTTTTGTGCCTTCAAATTACTAATAAGATGTAGCTTCGTGTTGCCCTTTTCTCCGTACACCATTAAGGGTTTTCCTTTTTCTCGTATAATGCGAATTGCATTTTTGTAACAAACGATCTCCGCTTTCACTTCTTTCAACCAGTCCATACCGATTATCACATCAAAACTCCCTAACTCTACTGGTATCAAATCAATCTTAAATGTTTCGCTAACCAGTTTAATTTCTCGATTCCGACATATATTATCTGCTGAAATTAATTTACCATTTGCTAATTCGAGTAAAAATTTACTATCCAAAGGCGTCAATGGACAACTTAATTTAGCACAAAAATCTCTACTCATATAGCTTCTATCCGCACCCGAATCAAATAAAACGTAAGCAGATTTATTGTCAATAAGAAACGTACCCGTAACAAGCTCCGGGTCTTCCTGTGCCTCTGCCGCATTAATATTGAAAACTCTTCCACGGCCTTGTCCATTCGTGTTCTCCTGGTTCGGGCAATTTCTAATAATGTGGCCCGGTTTTCCACATTTATAACAAACTACATTGGCATAACTTGCTCCGACACTACTTGCTCCGCCATTACTCGTTCCGACACCATTTGTTCCTTTCGTTCTATTAACCCCTGGTCCGTAGACCTCACACTTCGCCGCGCTATGACCATTTCTTTTACACTTGTTGCAAAATTTGGTGCAGAACCCCGAGTGATTCTTTTCACACCTTTGGCATAGCTGCTTCTGATTGTTGTTGTTGTTGCGGTTATTATTGTTGTTGGGATGATTGTTGTAGTTGCTGTTGTTGTTGTTGTTGTTGTTGGGCCGTTTGTTGTAGTTGCGATTGATGTTGCGATTGTTGGGATAATTGTTGCGATTATTGTTGTAATTGCTGTTGTTGTTGTATTGGTGATTCTTATCACCGTTTTCCTCCCACTTTCTTTTGACTTGCTTCACATTGGCCTCTTCAGCAGTCTGTTCTTTAATTCTTTCTTCAATTTGGTTCACGAGTTTGTGAGCCATTCTACATGCCTGTTGTATGGAGGCGGGCTCGTGTGAACTTATATCTTCTTGGATTCTTTCCGGTAATCCTTTCACAAACGCGTCGATCTTCTCTTCCTCATCTTCGAATGCTCCCGGACACAATAGGCACAATTCTGTGAATCGTCTTTCGTACGTGGTAATATCAAATCCTTGGGTTCGTAACCTTCTAAGTTCTGTCTTGAGCTTATTGACCTCGGTTCTGGGACGGTACTTCTCGTTCATCAAGTGCTTGAATGCTGACCACGGTAGTGCGTACGCATCGTCTTGTCCCACTTGCTCTAGATAGGTATTCCACCATGTTAACGCAGAACCTGTGAAGGTATGCGTAGCGTACTTTACTTTGTCCTCTTCAGTACACTTACTTATGGCAAACACCGATTCGACCTTCTCGGTCCACCGTTTCAATCCGATCGGTCCTTCGGTTCCATCAAATTCCAAAGGTTTGCAGGCAGTGAATTTTTTGTATGTGCATCCTACACGATTTCCTGTACTGCTAGATCCAAGGTTATTGTTGGTATGTAGCGCAGCCTGTACTGCGGCTATGTTTGAAGCTAGAAAAGTACGGAATTCCTCTTCATTCATATTCACGGTGTGTCGAGTAGTCGGTGCCATTTCCTTCAAAATAGTTAAATGGAACAAGTTAATCATACAGAATATTAAGAGTAGTTAATAGTATTTCGTAGCATAATATGAACTCATTTATAAAAGCTTTTTCTTCATATTAGCGTTTTATAAGTTTAAATTCGGGTAGTACCTACCCGTTAAGTTCATACTTAGTAGCTAATATACAATTCAACTACTACAATTCTATATGAAAAACTGATTATAATAATATTTCGCGTTCAAACTTTTATACAATATTTTACAAACTTACAATACCGCTTATTTTACATAAAGCATGAAATATAGCACACAATAACTTTGATACAAGATAGTTGTGAAGACAATTCTAGCTAGTACACAAGTCGTTCAGCAAAGGCAATAAAGACACGTAATTCATACGTCCAGAAACAAGTCATGCATTCTGGTTTTACTAGGACTACTTCCCATCCTTGGTCTTGTGCAACATAACCGTTATGGCCGTTGATAAGACAGCGTGTTGTAACGTCATCAAAGGGACGAGGGTTACGTAATGTCCAACAGTCCCGTAATAATCTAAAAACCTCATTTCTTACCCCAATTACCGACTTCGTCACTTGTGGAAACGTTTTGTTTAATAGTTGTAGCCCGATGTTCTTGTTCTCACTTTGGTGAGAAGCGAACATTACTAATCCGTAAGCATAACATGCTTCTTTATGTTGCATGTTAGCCGCTTTTTCTAAATCACGAAGTCCAATATTCGGATATGTTGAGTCAAAATAATTTCTTAACCCGTTGCGTAAAATAGCATTTGGGTTCCCCGCAATATATGCGTCAAAGTAAACACATCGTAACTTATGGGTTTCCCAATGTGATATCCCCCATCTTTCAAACGAAAGTCTCTTATAAACCAAGACATTCTTGGAACGTTCTTCGAATGTCTTACAAACTGATCTCGCCTTAAATAGTTGTGCCGAAGAATTCTGGCCGACTCTAGACAAGATTTCATCAATCATGTCTCCGGGTAGGTCTCTTAAAATATTGGGTTGTCTATCCATTTTGTGTTTTTAAACTGTAGAATAGACAAGAGTTAGATTCATAAAAAAAATACTTATTAATACAAGCAATTTTTACATATATCATAAAGCATAAGAACACTATATTCCATATATTACACCACACGAATACAACTATCTTATTCCGACTCGCTCGTTTCTTCTTCTTCGGTTTTGGTTCGTTTTGCCAAGTTTCTAGGGATATATGATGTTCCCCTAATACGAGCCGTCGTTGTCCACATTGGTTTAGAAAAACCTGGTGGTTTAGAGGTTCCCGGGTCATTGTTACAACTTAAGGACTTCGGGGGTTGACGATACATATAAAGTTCATCGGGGTTGGAATTAGATTTCTCTATTTTTATGCCCTTTCCCTTATTATTTTCTTTTGCCTTTTTAAATTCAGTTGGGGTAATTTCTATAACATCATCGGAATTCTCGTCGGAATCCGATTCATCGGAGAATTGGTAATCCTCCCAATATTTTGCTTCCTTGGCGGAAACACCATTGACCATAATTAACTTTGGTCGGTTGGTTGAGGATTTTCTTTTACTTAACCGTTTTATTATTTCCCCCACCGGTTCTATTTCTTCATCCGGTTCCGATTCTTCTTCCGGTTCCGATTCTTCTTCCGGTTCCGACTCTTCTTCCGGTTCCTCTTCGGGAACTTGTGAATCAGTCCACAAATCATTCCAATTTACATTTGACTCTTCATTATTATTAGGTGAGTCAATGGGACTTGTTCTAGAGGTAGACATCTATCACATAATATCAAACACGTTAAGAGATTAATATATCACATAATATTCATATGTTAAACATATATAGTTTCCAACAAAAATGTTAAGCAATCATTTTTAAAGAAAACACGGTCGAAGTCCAGACTCACTAATGCATCCTAACAAACTCGATAAGACACACTAATGCAAATTTTCTGGTTCTCTAAGACCAACGCTCGGATACCAACTGAAATGTCCCGTTCTTATTGATTAAAAACGTTCCATATTAATTGATTTCGTTGCGAGGTTTTGACCTCTATATGAGACGTTTTTCAAAGACTGCATTCATTTTTAAAACAAACCATAACCTTTATTTCATAAATAAAGGTTTAAAAAGCTTTACGTAGATTATCAAATAATGATAATCTAAAATATCCTGTTTACACACGACCATTACATAATGGTTTACAATACAAATATGTTACATCGAAATCAGTTTCTTGAATGCAGTTTTTACACAATATCATACAAATATGGACTCCAAATCTTGTCCTTATTTTAGTATGCAACAGCGGAAGCTCTTAATATTCACCTGAGAATAAACATGCTTTAAACGTCAACAAAAATGTTGGTGAGTTATAGGTTTAACCTATATATATCAAATCGTAAAAATAGACCACAAGATTTCATATTTCAATACACATCCCATACATAGAGATAAAAATTATTCATATGGTGAACACCTGGTAACCGACAATAACAAGATGCATATATAAGAATATCCCCATCATTCCGGGACACCCTTCGGATATGATATAAATTTCGAAGTACTAAAGCATCCGGTACTTTGGATGGGGTTTGTTAGGCCCAATAGATCTATCTTTAGGATTCGCGTTAATTAGGGTGTCTGTTCCCTAATTCTTAGATTACCAGACTTAATAAAAAGGGGCATATTCGATTTCGATAATTCAACCATAGAATGTAGTTTCACGTACTTGTGTCTATTTTGTAAATCATTTATAAAACCTGCATGTATTCTCATCCCAAAAATATTAGATTTTAAAAGTGGGACTATAACTCACTTTCACAGATTTTTACTTCGTCGGGAAGTAAGACTTGGCCACTGGTTGATTCACGAACCTATAACAATATATACATATATATCAAAGTATGTTCAAAATATATTTACAACACTTTTAATATATTTTGATGTTTTAAGTTTATTAAGTCAGCTGTCCTCGTTAGTAACCTACAACTAGTTGTCCACAGTTAGATGTACAGAAATAAATCGATAAATATTATCTTGAATCAATCCACGACCCAGTGTATACGTATCTCAGTATTGATCACAACTCAAACTATATATATTTTGGAATCAACCTCAACCCTGTATAGCTAACTCCAACATTCACATATAGAGTGTCTATGGTTGTTCCGAAATATATATAGATGTGTCGACATGATAGGTCGAAACATTGTATACGTGTCTATGGTATCTCAAGATTACATAATATATAATACAAGTTGATTAAGTTATGGTTGGAATAGATTTGTTACCAATTTTCACGTAGCTAAAATGAGAAAAATTATCCAATCTTGTTTTACCCATAACTTCTTCATTTTAAATCCGTTTTGAGTGAATCAAATTGCTATGGTTTCATATTGAACTCTATTTTATGAATCTAAACAAAAAAAGTATAGGTTTCTAGTCAGAAAAATAAGTTACAAGTCGTTTTTGTAAAGGTAGTCATTTCAGTCGAAAGAACGACGTCTAGATGACCATTTTAGAAAACATACTTCCACTTTGAGTTTAACCATAATTTTTGGATATAGTTTCATGTTCATAATAAAAATCATTTTCTCAGAATAACAACTTTTAAATCAAAGTTTATCATAGTTTTTAATTAACTAACCCAAAACAGCCCGCGGTGTTACTACGACGGCGTAAATCCGGTTTTACGGTGTTTTTCGTGTTTCCAGGTTTTAAATCATTAAGTTAGCATATCATATAGATATAGAACATGTGTTTAGTTGATTTTAAAAGTCAAGTTAGAAGGATTATCTTTTGTTTGCGAACAAGTTTAGAATTAACTAAACTATGTTCTAGTGATTACAAGTTTAAACCTTCGAATAAGATAGCTTTATATGTATGAATCGAATGATGTTATGAACATCATTACTACCTTAATTTCCTTGGATAAACCTACTGGAAAAGAGAAAAATGGATCTAGCTTCAATGGATCCTTGGATGGCTCGAAGTTCTTGAAGCAGAATCATGACACGAAAACAAGTTCAAGTAAGATCATCACTTGAAATAAGATTGTTATAGTTATAGAAATTGAACCAAAGTTTGAATATGATTATTACCTTGTATTAGAATGATAACCTACTGTAAGAAACAAAGATTTCTTGAGGTTGGATGATCACCTTACAAGATTGGAAGTGAGCTAGCAAACTTGAAAGTATTCTTGATTTTATGAAACTAGAACTTTTGGAATTTATGAAGAACACTTAGAACTTGAAGATAGAACTTGAGAGAGATCAATTAGATGAAGAAAATTGAAGAATGAAAGTGTTTGTAGTTGTTTTTGGTCGTTGGTGTATGGATTAGATATAAAGGATATGTAATTTTGTTTTCATGTAAATAAGTCATGAATGATTACTCATATTTTTGTAATCTTATGAGATATTTCATGCTAATTGCCAAATGATGGTTCCCACATGTGTTAGGTGACTCACATGGGCTGCTAAGAGCTGATCATTGGAGTGTATATACCAATAGTACATACATCTAAAAGCTGTGTATTGTACGAGTACGAATACGGGTGCATACGAGTAGAATTGTTGATGAAACTGAACGAGAATGTAATTGTAAGAATTTTTGTTAAGTAGAAGTATTTTGATAAGTGTATTGAAGTCTTTCAAAAGTGTATAAATACATATTAAAACACTACATGTATATACATTTTAACTGAGTCGTTAAGTCATCGTTAGTCGTTACATGTAAGTGTTGTTTTGAAACCTTTAGGTTAACGATCTTGTTAAATGTTGTTAACCCAATGTTTATAATATCAAAAGAGATTTTAAATTATTATATTATCATGATATTATGATGTACGAATATCTCTTAATATGATATATATACATTAAATGTCGTTACAACGATAAACGTTACATATATGTCTCGTTTCAAAATCATTAAGTTAGTAGTCTTGTTTTTACATATGTAGTTCATTGTTAATATAATTAATGATATGTTTACTTATCATAATATCATGTTAACTATATATATAACCATATATATGTCATCATATAGTTTTTTTTTTACAAGTTTTAACGTTCGTGAATCACCGGTCAACTTGGGTGGTCAATTGTCTATATGAAACCTATTTCAATTAATCAAGTCTTAACAAGTTTGATTGCTTAACATGTTGGAAACATTTAATCATGTAAATATCAATCTCAATAAATATATATAAACATGGAAAAGTTCGGGTCACTACAACATGTTTGTGCATTAGGGCTTCGATATTCTAGTGATTGGTCATGATCTGTTATAAGTATTGTAACGGAACGAAATTGTTCAAACTCATTAATATAATTATGGTATTAATTTATTTTGAGTCATGTTCCTATTTTGCATATTTTATCCATGAATAAGTAATTATTCTAAATTCTGTAGTCGATCACATTCGTGGGAACAAGTGTGAGGTTTAGACTATTATGAACTTGGATTGGTATACATTCACGGACTGAATGTGGGGCAAGGTTGCTACCAAGGTTCATAGATATTTGTGGGATGCAAATATTGGAAGACCCGCCCTCAAGATTTGCTAAATGGAGCCTTTGTGGTTGATCACATGTAATCTTGAGTAAAGGCGAATATCATTGTATCCTCTGACCTAAGATACATATTGGGTTCAGATATTTACCAAGTATTGTGCCTTGATTCTTTCCTTCGCTATTCTGAAATATGGTAGTTCATAAGGAAGAGCTCAGGTACAATGCAAGGTACATATTTAGGACGTATGTAGTCAAGATGGAATTTGTCCCTCTTATTCGTTGAGAGTCAGATGTCTAAGGCCTGATAAAGTTAAATCTAGAAGAGAGTGATCACTCTGTGTCTCTTGGATTTAACATGACATCTAGGACGAAAGGAAATAATGAAAGATTCACCTATTCATATTCGAGATGGGAACTCGAAAGGGATGATTTTATTGAATGGCACAAAGTCATAACATGTTGGGGGTGATGGACGGTCGTTAGGTGGTATCCATCACTTGCATTAATTTCTTATGTTTCTCGTGCAAGTGGGAGATTGAAGGTATTTCGTATGCCCGAGAGACATATTAAATTAATGTGGCTAATGTGTTATGATCCAAGTCGGGTCATACCCAATAACAAGCTTAACAACACTTTACAAGTATTTAATCTTAACGGTTGGATCGTTAAATAAATACGCGACACTTGGATTTTAGAAAATCGGTTTTCTAAAATATTATCACTTGAGATAAATTATTTGGATAATTTAAATTTAATTATTTATAGGTTTAAATAATTATGTTATGTTATATTTTATAAATTGGTTTATAAAATGTAAGTAACTTAAATGCATGGTTTTATATATATATCAAGTTTTATATCTTTACAAGACTAATTGTAACAAGTTTTATAAAAATGTGAATCTTGATATAAAACACCTATATGGGACGGTTTTGGGGTCTCCAAGGAGACACCCCATGCTAGTCTTTTATGACTTTTAATGTCACATTTCTCAAGTGCATGCTTCTCTCTAATAACCAAGCATTGACTCCCTCATTTGGTAAGATGTTGAACCATTTTTTCTCTCATTGTTTTGTGCTGCTGCTGTCGTGACCTTGTAGAGGAGAGGAAGAGAGGTTTTTGCTTGATTATCTAGGTAATTAAGTGTCTAAAATCCTAACATAAACAAAGGTTGTGTTTGTGCATCAAAAGCTTGGGGTATTACACACTTGAGGCTTCAAGTTAGAGGCTTTATTCCATCATCTTCATCATCATTTCTGTTGTCAAATTCAGCCCTCTACTATCTTAGAGGAGGTATAAACACTCTTCTAATCTTGTTATAATTGTAAGCATATGATTCATGACTTGATATTAATGTGGAATTTAACAAAATGGCTTTACAAATACACTTGTTCTATTAATGCTTCCGCTTGTATTAACTATCTTAAAATTGGTTTTATGATTGTGTAAACTATATGAACATGTTGTTTTGAAACTCATTAAATTCCAACAGAAAGATGCTCAAGATAAGATCAAAGAGCTTGAACAACAAGTGATGTCGCATTCTAACACCACAGCAATAAATCAAAGCTTTCCTCCAAGTATTTACCCACAGTTTGGAAACATTTCTCAACAACAGTATGTGCCACCTCAGTACCAGATACCATCTCAGTTCAATCCACTACTTCCGAATCAAGTGATGTACCCGTTTCAGACACCATTCTTCCAACCACCGATGTTTGAAAAGAAGAAGTGCTCGTATAAGGACTTTCTTAATTGTCAACCTTCAGAGTATACAGGTAAAACCGACCCGACTGAGACTCTAAATTGGCTTAGGGAAGTGGAAAGAGCATTAGATGCTTGTCAGTGTGAGCCAGAGTTGAGAGTGTTATATGCTTGTCGATTGTTCAAGGGGCGAGCTATGGAGTGGTGGGACTCCATCACGGGTCATTTATCAAAGGAACAACTAAGTCAAGTGTCATGGGAGCAGTTTCATGCTAAGGTTCGCGAGCAGTATTGTTCAGAATATGATTTGGAGAAATTGAAAACCGAGTTCTTGGGGATGAGAATGACCGATGATATGACGATTGATGATGTTATTTTGGACTTTACCTCTAAGTTAAGGTTTTGCCAACAGTGGGTACCGCATGAGAAAGATAAAATTCAGCATTTTATTAGAGTTATCAAGCCGGAGTATCGGTCAATGGTTAGATTTGCTTCTTCTTTATCGCAAGCTTTTGAGATGGCCAAAGCGATAGAGGGTGATGTTAACGCCGCAAGGAGTGCGGGAGTGGGGAGTGGTTCTTATGGGAAGAGGACGGAAGGTCAATCCAGTTATCAGTCCAGTCCGAAATCAAGAAAGTCAACCGGGTCCAGTATGAAGGAAGTTTCGAGTACGAGTGGGTCAGGTTCCGTACAGAAAGAGTGGTGTAACTCGTGCAGATCTTACCACAGTGGACAGTGTTCTCCGGGTATGAAAAGGTGTCTAGGGTGTGGTATAGTAGGACATGATGTTCAACAATGTTCTTTCGGAAGCAATGTATGTTGGAATTGTCATAAAGAAGGTCATAGGTCAGCACAGTGTCCGGCAGCGGGTAGAGGTGGTTCCAGGGCAGGGTCCGGGGTGCAGTCGGCGTCTGTTGGTGGATCTACCGTATCAGTAGGACAGAAAAGAAAAGGTCCTCCCACGGCTATAGCTAGAGCTTATCAGATGGTAGCAGATACTGATGTTGTATCAGAAGACTTAAATACTGGTATGTTCAGACTAACCTTGTTATTGCATTTGATTTTAGGATTACGTGTTTAGTATGTTATGTAGATGATGTATCCTATTTATTAATAGGTACTTTGAGGTAGCGTTGGTTGTAGTGATAGAGATGACTTGGATTTAGGTTTCTCGGATTTTCTTAACTGAAATGGAGACATGATCTATGATAATGTATTACGTCTGGCCAACGTAAGCACATTTTGATAGATCATGCGGAAGTTTCAGTAAGTTAAGAAGAGAAGTAGGTTAGTTTACTGCTTAAACTGTTGTTAATATGTGTTGCTTGATGAGATTTTGTTACCGTGAATTTTGACTTTGACCAAATTCCGAGGACGGAATCTCTTTAAGTAGGGTAGATTTGTAACACCCGATAATTGGGCCTATATGAAATGGCAATTTTGCCCTTACGTGCGTTTATATTGATATTTTATTAGTTGAATATTTATAGTCATTTGACTATTTGGTTAGGACCAGTTTGTGACAAGGGTCACAGAACATGTTCGTTTGTTTAATTTGGACTCCGTTAGGGTAGTCAAATTAAGTACGAAAGATATCAGATAACTGATAAATACCCGTGTGTTATGGGGTATGGGTTTTTAACCCATTTATAAGCCTGTTTTCAGACTTTTCTTCCATTTTCCCAAATTAAATCAAGAACACCGTACCTAACTTCATCTCCTACCTCTAATCCTAATCTAATTCAAGTGTGTAATTGAACCAAGAAGCTTTAGAGATTGAATTCTTGCATCCTTGTAATCAATAATCCAGGTTAGCTTGCTTGAATTGTTGCTTGAATTCTTGATTAAATGGGTTTTTGTGTTCTTGAATAAAAATATGCTTTCTTAGCTTGAATCTTGATGAATTGTGTTTGTTAGTGTTGATTGTTGTTAGGTATATGTTCTATAGTTGTTATATGATGTTTTTGAAGTGGTTTCATGATCAGATTGAGCAAAAATCATGATTTTGGGTCAAAAAACGCGAAAACAGCGTGCTGAAATTGATTTTCATCACCCACACTTTTGACAGATCAACCGTATGTGTGACCACACTTTTGATGGTCAACCACGCGGTTGAGGAGTCACTCGTACGTGTGATGTCTCAGTCACACGTGTGAGCACTAGTCAGCTTTGTGGAAAACTTGTTTTGGTCATAACTTTCAAACCGTAACTCCTTTTTTGATTAAACAAGTATCGTTGGAATCGTAATGAAAAATACTTTCCAATGGTAAACTTTTAAGAATCTGGATCAAACTTTATTTTGGTCAGAAAAATGGGTTTTAGGGTGTATACCTTGTTTTACACGCTTTAGAGTGTCGTTATGGGTTGAAATTATGATGTAGACCTATCATACAGTGATTACATGTTTTTAGGTGTTGATTTAGTGTATGTATTGATGTTTGATGTTGTGTTTTTGGGTTGAAACCCATATATTTAGCTGTTGCTACTGTTCTTCATCACTCGCACGAGTGAGCCTTCACTCGTACGGTTGAGGTAGTCAACCGTGTGGTGAACCGTGCGAGTGAGTGGTGATGGGAACTTATGTTTTAATTGTGATGATACGTACGGTTGAGATGTGACTCGTACGAGTAACTGGTCACTCGTGTAGTGAACCGTACGGATCAGGTGAGTCATTGTTGGATGTTTGGTCATAGACCAAACGTGCGAGTGAGTTGTCAACCGCACGATTGAGTGTTCTCAAACGTGCGTGTGATGGTGTTACTCGTACGGTTAACTGAGCATGTATGATTGTTTTGTTTCTATCTCGTTTTTGTGTCTGTCTTGTTGATAGAATACTATCAGGATATAATTACTGACTTTATTTGTATCTTTTCCAGGTGAGCAGGAGAAGTGAAGACTCAGAAATATAAGACCTCTGAGTTCTTCTCGTGCTGGTATTCGGTGAGTGGGTTAATCTAGCCGTTAAGGCATATAGTGACATGACCTAGGCCGTTGACCTAGTTTCTATGATTTGAATTACGTTGTTAAGAGTTGTGGACTGTTGCCTCGCGCGTTTGTTGGACCGACCTTGCTTCTGATCAGGTCGGGAGAGATCAACCTTGCTTCAGATCAGGTTGGGCTCATTGATGTTGTATGATTAATATAAGTCGGAATCACGCGTCCGTCGCGTGTGGAAGACTTATACTAGTAATACAGAGTTATGAGTTTTCGGTAGACCTTAGATTGATCAACTGGGGTCGTTGGCCAGGCCAGGCCGCCGAGTCTCTCAATGGGTTGCTTCGGATTACCCAGATGGTTGCTTCTGATTGACCATTGCTTGTAGTCATCACGGTTGCTTTGGATAGACCGTTGTTGTAGATATTGTACTTGTATTGCTTTTATGTGATATGCTAATGGTAGATTACTCTGTTTCTGCATGTTCTAGTGGTTATTTGATTAACTGTCTGCCTAATTTGATGATGCGTGTTCTAGTGATTGTACCTATGTGTTTTAGCTGTTAGATTAGTCCATTCACTTAGCTTCGTGCTAACCCCTCCACCTTCCCCCTTGCAGGTTGTAGGTCTTTTGCTTTTGTGGACATGGGAGAAGATGGGCGTGTTGGGTTGTATTCGACAAGTCTAGAACTCTGATGTGTTCTATATAAAATCGGATATTAAAGTAACACCGGTTATTTGTTAAATATGTATTGATAAATGAATTTGTAGTAATTATGTTTATGTGTGTACATAAGGGTACGCTTTGTAAGTATGACTTCCGCTGTTTAAAACAAAAAAAATTCGGTGTTACATAAATGGTGGGACACACACTTAAATGACCTGCTGCAAACACATTTAAATGTATAATCTTAAAAACAAAAATTTGAAAGTTCCTAAAATGGGAAATACACGAACGCTAATCAAAGTATAGCTGGAAGAAAAGATGAGTACCTGTAAACAGAGAGACTAACTTGAAGATCAAAATGGATCCTAAAACAAATCGAATCAAAAATAAAGAAACTGTGATTTTCAAACTGCAAACAAATTATGTCAATTTAGGCTTATGTTAATAAAAGGAACCAAAAAAAGAACAAAAAACAGTCTTACAAATTTCAAGACGGTGCTAGTAATTCAAAAAGCCTGCAAAACAAATTGAACCAAACGCAAAAAAAAAAAAAAAAAAAAAAAAAAAAAAAAAAAAAAAAAAAACTGATATAAATTGAAATTGCAAACGAATGGAGGTTTGCATCAAAAAATAAACAAAAGAAATAAGCAACAAACGCTGGCGATATCGAGTCACTCAGCCGCCGGCAATACCAATTCAGTCGGCGGTCTACCTGGAACGACGAAGAAGGCGACGACGGTAATTTCTGTATCCCAATAATCTAACCAAATTTTGATGCTGCAATTTCGCAATTAAAATCATCTCGTTTCTAAATTTCACTAAGCCCTGCCCCTGACGATTTCTTGTCCTGCAGTCATTATATCATGTATTAAAAGCATAATATATTTGTCAAACTGTTAATAACAAACTCCAAACGCAATAATCAGATAAACATATTTAAAATGGGAGACCATATCATTCTCACAATATCAATAAATTAGAAAATTCGTTTAATTTGAAGAACAAACCTTGTGAACTGGTCCAAAACCACCTTGACCGAGCTTGTTCTAGTTTGAAAAACCATATGTGTAACAAGTCCTATATTCACTCAAAGTGAATATAGGCAACGGGGGCCGTCACATTCTTTTTCATGCTCACGTGTTCTGATCGTTCCAAAATAATTTTTTGGCCATTTGAAGCCTTAACAACCGAAGTTGGTTTTTTCTTCGTTTTTCCACATGAATATCGACACTGTGTTCATCATCGTAAATTATAACGTTATTCTACAATAAATGTAAAGCAGTAACTTTGATATACTATACAAACTGACCGAATAAGGTTCAAACATGTTTATACTGACCTTATACATCAAATGAAGTGAGCAATGAGAAGGTACTAATCATTCGATTGCTAGTTGTTGAATGTTGATAAGGTAAACAACATCAGGAGTACCACTAAAAGCCTTATTTCCCATCAACACATTCACCGTTTCTGTCGGATGAAATGCGTCCTAGAACACGTACTCGTTTCTGTTCAAACATGGCGCTTGCATCGGTAAACACCTTATCTGCCCTCTATTTCTCCGTATTCCACAACATCCCATATCCACTACTCGAAGAGCCTGCATTCATCACACCATCATACCTTAAATAACTCATTTACAATAAAATTTTAGATTTTCCTAACGAACCCGTGTATCGCGTGTGGGTTGAATCATCATCAGATGGCGGGTTGAATCGTCATCAAACGGTGGAAATCACCAATAATTCTGGTCATACACGTCATTGAACGATCAAATCTGTATCAAGATAGGAAAGGGAAATATAAATACATGTAAAGCTAAAACATGTAAAATTAAGCAATAATTAAAATAATACCTTTAAATTAAAAAAAATGAATTTCTTCAAACCTAATTAAACAGTAACAACAACAACAAAAACAAATCCCACAGTGTGGGGACGAATTAAACAGTAAGAAATCTGAAAAGGGAAAAAACCAAAAAACAATAATAAAAATTATTAGATATAATTAAAAAAAAGTTTACGAATTATCAGAACATGGAACACCTATAAACAAAATCGTTCGTAAGACTTGTAGATTTAGCGAATGAGACGCAAGCTATTGAATAAAATGTAATCGAAAATCGCTGAAACCTATACCCCCAAATTCGCATACAAACAAAATGTGCCATGAAAAGTGACAATTGAAGGCTAGTAGACAATATGCTGGTGAATATATTGAATGGTATTTGAAGAATACATATTTCGTGAATGCGTAGTAAACTATTAGATTGGATTCAGACCACAATCGCCTCCGATGGTTGTCGACGATTATGTCATCGGCGCTGGTGGTTTAGGGTATGAGAGATGAAAAATGTATGCATATATGTTAGGGTTCACGATCAGTTTTTTCAATCAGTTTTTTCAGATTAGCTCCGTATGTTTTACTTTGATGAAGGATGATTCAACATGTTATTATAGTTTTTTAATAGGCTATCCCGTGTTTTTTTTTTTATTATTAGAAAAAGGAATTTTAGCATTTAAAATTGATTTATTAGCTAATATTTTTAAGTAGATGATTAATGATCGTTAGATTAAGGGGTATTGTAATGTAATAATCTAATCTAACGGTAATTAAGGGGGTTTTGAAAACATTTATTACCAAATCGAGACTCTATTCGAAATAAGTTCAACAATAAATTGTTCATAAATATCCAAAAGTTATTGTTGATAAATATCCAAAAGTAAACTTCAATAAACATGTTTCTGCTAACCCATTTAGCAACAAAAAACAAGCAATCATGTCTATCTTCGTCCCCTAATCCTGACTTCAGGGAATTTCAAAGGAGCAGGTAGTGTTGCCAATGTTATGTTATTTTCTCTAATGAATTTGCAGCCTAACATTTTAAAATAATCCCTCAACGCACCAGGTTTCATCTTCAGATCGCTAGCTATGTCTGTGAATTTTGTTTTAAAGTCATCAACAAAAAGAGTAAGTACCAAAACATAGCTAATAAGAAGACCCCTTCTGGCATTAGTAAGCTTTTTTGATTCCGGGTCCACAAACATGTCGTTGAATTTTTGAGTCAGTATGCTTGGAAACTTATGATTTTTTACAAGTGATAAACCATCCCTGGAATGGTCATCCATGGAATGGTGCATATCGTTAAACTTTATCAGATGATTAATGTACGAGAATATGCAAGCAAGGCCCTTCGCATCCTCATTCTACAACAAAGAGAATAAACAATAATGAAGTAATGTACAGATTACCAAAGAATGAGTAAAACACAGTGAATAGTTTTATTTTTCAGATAGGTCTTTTTAACCCATTTATGTAATCTACGGATGTCCTTTTCGACCCATTTACTTACAAATAGGTCTAGGTATAATTTTTGTCTCTAACGAGTCAATTTGTTTAAGCCTGACAAACGGGTCAGGTTGGGTCGAGACCCAAATGGATTTGGGTCAAAACAAGTCATTGGTTGAATGGGTCTCAAAATTCAAACGAGCCGAACCCCTCAGATCCAAACGGGTTGGGTCGGGTCAAGACTCATTTTTTCTTGAAAAAATGATTTTTAAATAAAATAAAATAAAATAAAATTTTCCCAATTTTTTCATTTTATATATTTTTTTATTACTTCTATAAACAAATTTTAAATTTTAATTTTATTTAAGTTTCTTATTTTTTTAATTTTTTCAAATTGAAATGGGTTTCAACGGGTCTAGATGAACCTTCTATATTAATGGACTAAAGATGGGTCCACACTGGACCCCATTCCTTTGTTTTCTCGAGAGCCTATGCACCCAAATGGTTGACCAAATAGTTGACCCAACGGACCCAATTTTTGGTGTATGGGTCTTATTGCCAGGTATAAGTATGTTCAAAAAAAGCTAAGTAGCATCAAGAGAATGGGTTGGAAGTAGACTAAATTGTATTCCTAACGCACAAAGCCTACTAAATCATTTTACTATAATTATCTTTTGAAATCATATTCGACACGCTAATTATTTATAGAACATTTGAACATTCCAAAAAAAGTCTTTCTGATCAACTCAACACATTCTGTCACGAACATAAACTAATCACTATAACTTAACCACAACCACCCAAGTTACTCATTTTGTGACCTCTAGCTTAATTTAATGGTATATAAAAGAAAACATGGTGCTTAAGCGCACATCACGTAAGTTCATATTAGCTTATAAAAAAATAGGGTAAATGGACTGGCAAAAAGTGTTTGTGCCTTTGTGGTCAACCCAGCCTAATAACAAGTAGTAATCAATTACCCATTTGACACTTTACCCAACCCACTTTGTCACCTCTACAAAAAAAAACTCATGTGATATTTTATAACAGAAGTATAAATATAAATTCTATACCTTAGCTCCCTCAAACTTGTAAGTTCTGTTACAAACAAAGAGTGGGTAAAATTCAGGTGTTAAACTTTTCCCTTCTTTCAAAAGCTCAGCAATATCCGAAAGATATCTCCATTCTCCCTTTGTAATGATCTTGTGTAGTGGATAAGCCTCGTGAGGTGTGGTTGCTGACATGTCATGAGGTGGAATGTTACAAGCAGTACTAATAGTTTCTAAACTGGTTTTTAGAGCTTCTTTGTTAAACATTACATCAAGCATCTTGTTATTCAAATCTTCCTGAGCTTCGGGATCACGGTATGCAAGTTGAGCCTTTTTTATCTTGGCCTATGGTACCATAAACCAAATAAATAAAAAATTAAACATCACAATAGTGTCAATAATATTGTATGGTTTAACTACTTAATCAATGATTACACAAATAGATAAACAAAGGTAACACTAAAGGGGGCGTTTGGCATTGAGTTTAAAAGGTGATCTTCGATGTGTTAATTCCATAACAAAATTGCATACCATTCGTTCAGACTTCTTAGTTGAGAAGTTATATTTCAACTGCGTATCTTCCACCGTCGTTTCATTATCCACTACTTTAGAAGTTTCATCAATAACATTATCTTCATCTCCAAACCTTGGTTCCATTCTAAATATCTATTCATACAAAAAATAATATCCAAATTAATCATAAACATGTTTTATAGATACAGAAAACACCTAAACGTATACATTTATACACTCAAAAATATATTCACATTAATCATAAATACAAGTATATCTATATGTGTATACACATCTATAATCTATAATACTATAAGAGTATGCAAATTATGAATTACAATACCTTGTTAGCTTCAATTTGAACAATCTTCAAAGTTTGAGTTTGCTTATCAAAAACACCGAGAGCATAAGAACACACCTGCTGTGCCGCCGTCTCGCCGGAATAATTAGTTCCGACGAAATTAACCTGAGAAGACTGATTAGGGCTAACAACAAGCTGTAACCTATTGCTACGTTTCACATGTTTCAAAAGCCTAACCCTAGGTTCTTCCGTCCGTTTTCGTTTAACCTGATCATATCCAGATGGAAAGTATCCGATTAAAGGTAACGATTTATCAGATATTGAGCTGACTGTTTCAATTTTGACTTCCATTTTCTCCTCTGCTTCACGAATTCTTTTAGTTTTATGCTTCTTTTTTGAATGTTGTTGCTTTGAGGTTGGTGATGATTGGAGCTGTACGTCGTCGTTTTGATCCATTGAATATGGAGCGTATGTGTGCTCCTTATGTGTGCTCCTTGCCGATGGGGCTTTGCCTCATTGGTCACCATGTTAACATGGTGTTCGAGGAGACCAGGGTTCGAGTCTCGGGGGGGGGGGATTTTCGTGTATTAACCACTAACCACTAACATTGCCTTCAAAAAAAAAAAAAAAAAAAAAAAAAAAAAAAAAATGTTAGGGTGTACGAAAGAGCGCGGCACGTAGGCGGCCGAGAGTGAATATAAACCGGCTTAATTACGCCAATAGTCCTTAAAGTTTACAATTAATTTCATCATAGGTCTTAAGGTTTTCTTTTTTCATGGTTTTGAGTCGGTTTCAATTTCGTCCCCAATTCTAACGTCCGTTACATCATCTTCGTTAGGTCCTTATCACATGCTTACCAACCGAGGCTAAAATAGTCTTTTTGTGTTTACTAGTTTTCGAACCCTCGCTTCGCGGCAGGGGTTCGATTTTTAATGTATTTTATTGTGTTTAGTTACGGAGTCTGCGAGTGAAAAATCAACATATATGAAAAGTACCCTAAATATTTAGCTTTTTTTAAAAGTGTCCGTTTTGCGTATAGTTGGTGACATTGTGTTCATAAAATTATTTCGAGTTTAAGGATGGTGTCGGAAAAATTTAACTCGTTGCGAACGAGAAGATATGACCTGTTGAATATTTGAGTGGAGTTTATTTAAGATATTTTATGAAAATTTTGATTTGACGCTTTAACCCCCTGTGTTGGGGGCCGATTTTAATTTTTGAACAAAGTGTGGGGGGGCTTTTGTGGTGTTACTTGAAAGAAAGAAGGTGAAAAAAGGGTGAAAAGACAAAAATACCCCTGAAACTATGCATAAGTTTTGTCTAATAGTTAATATGGTAATGTCTAATGTAACATACTATGAAGTGTATACAGGTTAATCTCAACTGCACTTTTAAATCATCCCTTAATAAACCCTAGTCCCCAAAATTCAATCGTCCCTACCCAAACCCTAGTTCCAAAGTATGTCGAGGTTATATACAGTTTAAAACATCTGTATTTTAGTCCACCAAAACATCATCAGTATTCAAGTAAAATAAACTAATCAAAATAATATGAAAATAACATCGTTAATCAAGTCAAAGAACTTATCAATATACCAATAGTATTCTAGTACACCAAAACACTTAAAAATAACATCTTGACCCTCATTGACCCAAAGTAGCATCATTATTTGTTAAACGGTAGAGAGTATTATCATTTGATCATCACCAATGTAAGTACACAAAGCAATATAAAGACTATAACCCTACAATTGATAAGTGGGCTGAGCCCAATACAAAAGGGACATGAGCTAACAAGGGTCCATATAAATATCTAGTCTAACATCCCCCGCAGTTGGAGCGGGAGTGCTGCGGACGCTCAAACTAGATCGGAAGTCATCAAACAATGCATACGGGAGACCTTTAGTGAAGATGTCCGCAAACTGATATCTCGAAGGCACATGTAGAACACGGACCTGTCCCTGAGCAACCAAATCTCTAACGAAGTGAATGTCAATCTCGATGTGTTTGGTTCGCTGTTGTTGAACTGGATTGGATGAGAGATAGACAGAGCTGACGTTGTCGCAGTAGACGAGTGTAGCTGAAGTAAGAGGACAATGCAGCTCACGAAGAAGGTTACGTATCCAGCATGTCTCTGCAACGGGGTTGGCCACACCACGGTACTCGGCCTCAGCACTAGATCGAGAAGGTGTGAGTTGTCGTTTAGACGACCATGATAGCAAGTTGTTTCCAAGAAACACACAATAACTAGATGTAGAGCGTCTGTGGTGGGGCAGCCAGCCCAATCAGCGTCAGAGTAGGCAACCAAAGTGGTGGGTGATGATGCGTACAACTGTAAACCAAGATCTGTAGTACCCTGAATATATCGTAAGATCCGCTTGAGAGCGTGAAGGTGTTGCTCTCGTGGATCGTGCATGAAGAGACAAATCTGTTGAACAGCATAAGTGATGTCAGGCCGAGTGAAGGTCAGATACTGTAATGCACCTGCAAGGCTGCGGTATAAAGTCGGGTCCTTCACGGGAGGACCGTGAGTAGTGAGTTTAGCCCCTGGTTCGACCGGGGTCCTACATGGGTGACATGTGGCCATATCAGCACGCTCAAGGTCAGATACCGTTTAACATTATTCAGGTACACCCAAAAAACATGAAAATAACATCAAAATAGCACTCTTGACCCTCACTGACCCAAAGTAGCTTTCTTGACCCAAATTAGCAATCTTGACCCGTAGTCAAATTGAAACGTAGCAATCGTGACCCAAAGTAGCATTCTTGACCTAAATTAGTATGTTTTGTACGTGTATGTAGCAACCTTGCAGTATTTTGATTTATATATTGATGAAACATATTACTGATGAAATCTGAAACATATTACTGTCATTAAAATCGATGAACATATTAGTTGATCCATTACTACAATCTAATATTAAAGATAACTTAATGTGTAATATCTATTGGTACAATCTGAAACATATTACAGTCATAATAATACAATTCCACGTATAACATTATTCTAAAATACCTTTTTTAAAATAGCTTATATTATATATTATTCGTTAGAGCCTAAGAACCTTTTTTCACCTCGTTCTAGGTACTTAAATTCTCAGATCGGCCATGCCGTCCGACATCAGATTGTGAAAGGAATTACGAGTCCGTTATAAGCATGCGGATCTATAAGCTAAGATTCTTTGAGACCATCCACGCACAAATTGAGCTTCTCCGCTGCTAAGCTTACCTTCTGACTCTTCAAGACCGGTTTAATGTGATTCCCCTCCACCTTGACAAACCAAATGAACTTCCCCCGACATAAAAGAGAACAAAAACTCCATGGTAGACTCAGACGACAAAGAAGCCACCTTCTTAACCGCACCATTACCAACCGAATCCTTAGCCAAGGCCACATTCATCTTCTTGCAAGAAACCAGAGCAACATCCACACCGCAAGAACCAATAACGTAATCAAGTACTTTAAAAAATCGATTTATCCCAAGATTAAGACAACGAAGAAGCCACCTTCACACCTTTTTCATTGTGTTCAGTAGAAGTTAAGTCCGCACTCTGCAGTAGTTTGGTTCATGCATGCGAATTCAAGGTACAATTTAGTTATGATACATGAACCTCACAAGCTAGAGATTAATGTGGTAATTATTCTTTTGTTCGAGTATATGACTCCCAATGAAATACAATAGCATACTCAAGTCCAAATAAAGTACATATGTGCTATAATAATACAAGTCATATAGAGCATGGTGTATGCAGTGGCGGAACATAGAGCAACCCAAAGGGGGTATCCGCCCCCCCTGGATTTAACGGGGAAAAAAATTTTACACTAAAAAAAAAATTTTTTACCAAAAAATAAGGTTTTTTTTAGTGTTCGCCCCTGCTGACAATGAAAAATTTATTAAATTTTTAGACTCGCCCCCTCTGTAGTCGTGTTCAAGTTCCGCCGCTGGGTGTATGCATGTTCATGGCCAATGATTGGAGTCTGCAACTTTGGTATCATGTAACATAATCATTCAGAATGAGAAGTCATAATACATACGTCCACTAATCAAGATAAATTTTGACATCAATACCATTATCAATAAGAGATTGAACAACTGCTCTAATTTTACCTTCAAATTTATCCCTTTCTCTAGGTGTATACGAAGCTGTGTATACATCAGCTTCTCTAGCACGTTCAGACAAAATCCTCCCGATGGCCATACAAGCAGGAATATCTGAACGAGATTTAAGCGCAGCCTTGATATCTTTTGAATTGGTGCCAGCAACTGCAACTTGCTTGCTTGTTACCCTGTGCGTAAGAGAAGCTGAAACAAATCGCTTTGAGATGAAAACATCCAGTGTGAATGGCTCCATGTAAGCTATTGTACGCTGCTTGAAGGAGACGTGTTTGTTTAAATTCTTGGACTTTTTTTCTTTCTGGTAAGTATACGGACGACTGTTATCATCATCCAAGAAGTCCTCTACTCCAAAAAAGCTTCTTGCTGAGCAATGAGGCTGCCAAGAAAAGGCAGATTTTAAAAGTAGCAAAAAAACATAATAATTCCTTAACTCATATTACAATCAGCTTTAAAGGGTATAAAGACACCTGTCGAACGGGTAGAAAAGTTGCCCAAAAGTTTAGTTTTTTATGCATTAAACCTTGATCAATTTGAAAATGAAGCCGGCAAGTCAACTTTTAAGTTGTTTTTCTTGTTGCTACTGAGTCAACTTACATGTTTGATTGATTCATTCAGCTTTTTGGGTATGAATTAACACAAATAAATAGTTAGTTGCTACTAAAATGAAGGTCTACATGCTGATTTTTCAAAAGGAAAAAAATATCTATAATGGCAGTTTTGTTATTCCAATAAATTTAAAAAGATTTTGTGTTCCAAATAATTATTGATAAAATCAGCTCACATAAAGGAGGTGATCAAAATAACCATGTACCTGACCACTGTGAATCTGCCTGGTAATAAGCTTCAAACACAATTTGGTTTTCACATCTCCATTGAGCAGATATGGAATAGAACACGCTCGTCTCAACATGACTCACAAGCCCTAACTTCAAACACGATATCGAGTCATTGTTATTAACAAGAGAAAAGTCAGCATATTTTCCTACAAATGGCATTGGGGGGAACAAACATAATAAAGAAGAGTATTCATGTGAAATGGGTCAATATGGGCAAAGGAGGAGGAGGGCTCACGGACCGCAACAGGACGGGTCGTTTTTAAATTTAAATAAAAACACACATTAGCAAGAGCTATATCTAAATAACAAAATACATGATGTAATAACAAAACCTACTGAACAGTGGCTTTTATATCATTTCTCACAACCTAATATAGCCAGTTTACACAACATCACATTCAAAGACACAACAAATTTTCATAATCTCATTAGATCTGATGCCTATCTATGTACTACACCGTCAGCTAGAAACCCACTGATAATAATAAAAGCTATTTAAAACATAACTCTCTCAAGGGCATTTCATCGAACACCTGGCGCTCCATACCTAGATACCACTCATAATTGCTTAAACAATATCAACAAAAGCAACAAATGGAGAATCTACTGTATTCGACTCGACCTTTCACAACAAAACCCAGACCATTTAGTTGTTTAGTAAGGTTTTATAATATCAATTTCACGAATTCCTCCACAAAATACGTACATATATATACATATATATCAAACAATATATCAATACATCGGTTTCTTCAGAACCCTAAAGAAACATAAAGTCTGAATTTGAATAACTAATCACGTGATTAAATGAAAATGAATTATGGGTGCACCTAATATACAGCTGAAATCTTATTTGCTGGTATATCGCCTCCGATTTCGACTACAAAGTACAAACCCTTGTGCTTTTGTTTGAAAAAGCCTCGAAGAAAAAGAAGGCTTCTGAGTTCGGGTAGTGATATTTCCACGCTCCATTTTGATAAATCCAACATTATTTGGTGTAACTTCCTAAATTGCCCTTTTAGACTAAATATAAATTACTCCGTATTTTGTTTACTGTTCCCTTTCAATTCTTTCATTTGAGTTTTCTTCCTGTCTGTCTACCTCTGCCCTAATATCCATCCATTCCAAGTCAACTTTAATTACTCATGTCAATTGATAAATTGATATGTCGATAACAGTAAAATGTTTCAAATCTAAACATTCTAGATTTTTCAATCACAATTTCATCATTATTGACCTTTATTAAAAAAAAAAAAAAAAAAAAAAAATATTGGCTGCGTTTTCGTTTTATATACCATTGTTGTCAATCAAAACCTGATCTCATTTGAATTGGATTTACTTAACCCAAAAACATTAGTCAATGTTCTGATGTTCAATCTTTATCAAAATAAAGTCAAACCCATTTAAGTGAAGCCATTAATGCTTTAGATATGTTTAAAAATTATTAGCTTTTTAGTCAAACAGAAGGAGTTTAGACACAATCATGTGGGATTAAAATTGTTTATATATGAGGAATGATTTTTTGAGATGAGAAGTGAAAGAATACCAGGTAGGTGGAAGAAGTGTAAAAGTTATGGAGGAGTTTAAAAAAAGAATAAACAAAAATAATACGGAGCAAGTATGAGTACTAAAGAATTATGACATCAAGGGTATTTTGGTCGGTTATTTATAATTGTGTTGGATGTATAAAAAATGAGTATGGAATTATCAACACCCGGTTCATACTCCTATTAACTATTTGGCCCTTAAAGTTTGAAAGTTTCGGCGTACTGCCCCCAATAACTTTCTTAACTTAACTATTTGGCCCTTAAAGTTTTGAAAGTTTCGGCGTACTGCCCCCAATAACTTTCTTAACTTGCAAATAAACCCCCTAAAGTTTGAAAATATTCAAACATCATACAGTACTAAATTTGAGATATATAAAATTAGTTTAATTATTATCCTAACAGAATCATTGATATTGAATCTATCAATATATTATCTTATTTTACTATATATTTTTTTGGCAAACTTACACACTAAAACGAATTCATTCACGAATATCTACATAGTTACTACTGTATGAGTCATGAGAGCTCAACCTATTAATTATTAAAGGACTCATCACATATAGCTAGATCATAATCAATTTTTTCTTATTTTCCTATATATAATTGAGAAAAATGTTGACGTCATTATACCGACGTCATTATATGCAGACATGCTATTCTTATATTTAATAACTGATTTATTAATTTAAATGCAATTTAATAATTGTAGTATTGGGTACATGTGAAAATTAAATTTTTATTGAGATTTTGAATCTATTCTTCAACCCTCGATGAATAGTAAAATGATAAAATATGATAAAATCTTCATGACATCAGTCAAAACTTCATTATCATAATATCTATAATTTTTTTTTTCTTTCTTCTCTCCTCTCTTTATCAAATACAATTTTGAAACATTATTAGTTATTTTATTTTTTTGATAAATTGAGAGTATATCAGTTAATTTATATTTTCAGTATAATACGTTGATGTTTTTATTAAAAGTCATATGACATATCACATATGTATTTAATTCTATATCTTAACCTTAAAATAATATAATATAATATAATATATAATAAAATGTACGATATTAATGATCTTTTAGATAAAATGGTACAATAATTAATAGCTTATAATTAACTAGTTAATGTGATAATCTATATCTATCTGTCATATAAAGCTTTAAAATGATAATGTCATCATTAAGCTAATTACTCTTTAATTTTCATAATGATGATGTCATAATTTTATATTAATTTAATTAAAAAAATAATACGAAATCATTTATAAAAGGAAATACTAATCTCTCCTAAATTTGTAAAATCTCCCATATAATTATTTAGTTTTAATATAATAATTATAATTATAATTATTATATTATTAATATTCAAATAAGGGTTTTTTTACGAAATTAATTACGTTACATATGTATGAGAAAATAAATGTCTATATATTTGTAAAAACAACGAAAAATTTCTTAGTCAAACGGATCATTAAAATTAATGGCTTTAGCATTTACATTCACTTAATACCTAAAACATGTCATTAAATTATTTCGTTTAAACAAACCCGTGATTTCACGGGTCATTTCACTAGTTTGAAAAAAAATAGATGAAAGTTTCGAGCTTAATCTATAAGTATGGTTTAAAGATATTCTTAAAATCGTAGAAAATTTAATAATAATCTTACAAAAATTATAAAGTTATAAACATATCGCAAAATACTTCACGTGCAAGCTTAATGACATTCGCTTCAAACCATTACCTTAGCGATTCATCATTAGTCATTCAAATTCAAAATACGGGTTTGTTTAAACAAAACAATTTAATACGAGTATGTTTTAGGTATTAAGATAATGTAAATGATAAAGTCATTTAGTTTAATGACCCGTGGAACAACGATTTTTGACTAAGAAACTCGTCGTTGTTTTTACAAATATATTGATGTACTTGGTCAGAATAAATAAACTATCTTGATGTACTTAACTTTATCAAAAGCCTATATTACAACATTTTATTGAAACATCTATTTTGCATACATATGTAATGTAGTTACTCGCGTAAAAAATGTAGTGACCCGAACTTTTCCATGATTATATATTAATTGAAAACTATATTTGCATGATTAAATGTTTTCAACATGTTAAGCAATCAAACTTGTTAAGACTTGATTATTTGAAATGAGTTTCATGTAGACAATTGACCACCCAAGTTGACCGGTAATTCACGAACGTTAAAACTTGTAAAAACTATATGATGACATATATATGATTATATATATAGTTAACATGATATTATGATAAGTAAGTATCTCATTAGGTATTTTAACAATGAGTTATATACATAAAATTGAGTTTATTGAATTAAGAAACTCGAAACGATATATATAACGATTATCGTTATAACGATGTCTTACTAAATACATATGATAAATCATATTAAGATATTGATACACTATGTTTAATCATGATAAATTATAAGTAAACATGTCATTAAGTGTATTAATAATGATCTACATATGTAAAAACAAGACTACTAACTTAATGATTTCGAAACGAGACATATATGTAACGATTATCGTTGTAACAACATTTAACTGTATATATATCATACTAAGATATATTAATATATCATAATATCATGATAATGTAATAATTTAACATCTCTTTAGATATGATAAACAATGGGTTAACAACATTTAACAAGATCGTTAACCTAAAGGTTTCAAAACAACATTTACATGTAACGACTAACGATGATTTAACGACTCAGTTAAAATGTATATACATGTAGTGTTTTAATATGTATTCATACACTTTTGAAAGACTTCAAGACACTTATCAAAATACTTCTACTTAACAAAAATGCTTACAATTACATCCTCGTTCAGTTTCATCAACAATTCTACTCATATGCACCCGTATTCGTACTCGTACAATACACAGCTTTTAGATGTATGTACTATTGGTATATACACTCCAATGATCAGCTCTTAGCAGCCCATGTGAGTCACCTAACACATGTGGGAACCATCATTTGGCAACTAGCATGAAATATCTCATAAAATTACAAAAATATTAGTAATCATTCATGACTTATTTACATGTAAATAAAATTACACATCCTTTATATCTAATCCATATACCAATGACCAAAAACACCTACAAACACTTTCATTCTTCAATTTTCTTCATCTAATTGATCTCTCTCAAGTTCTATCTTCAAGTTCTAAGTGTTCTTCATAAATTCTATAAGTTCTAGTTTTATAAAATCAAGAATACTTCCAAGTTTGCTAGCTTACTTTCAATCTTGTAAAGTGATCATCCAACCTCAAGAAATCTTTCTTATTTATAGTTAGATATCTTTCTAATACAAGGTAATACTCATATTCAAACTTTGATTCAATTTCTATAACTATAACAATCTTATTTCGAGTAGAAATCTTACTTGAACTTGTTTTCGTGTCATGATTCTGCTTCAAGAACTTTCAAGCCATCCAAATATCCTTTGAAGCTCAAGTTATTTTTCATCATTTCCAGTAGGTTTACCTACTAAACTTGAGGTAGTAATGATGTTCATAACATCATTCGATTCATATATATAAAACTACCTTATTCGAAGGTTTAAACTTGTAATCACTAGAACATAGTTTAGTTAATTCTAAACTTGTTCGCAAACAAAAGTTAATCCTTCTAACTTGACTTTTAAAATCAACTAAACACATGTTCTATATCTATATGATATGCTAACTTAATGATTTAAAACCTGAAAACACGAAAAAACACCGTAAAACCGGATATACGCCGTCGTAGTAACACCGCGGGATGTTTTGGGTTTGATAATTAAAAACTATGATAAACTTTGATTTAAAAGTTGTTCTTCTGAGAAAATGATTTTTCTTATGAACATGAAACTATATCCAAAAATCACGATTAAACTCAAAGTGGAAGTATGTTTTTCAAAATGGTCATCAAGACGTCGTTCTTTCGACTGAAATGACTACCTCTTACAAAAATGACTTGTAACTTATATTTATGACTATAAATGTAATGACCCGCACTTTTTCGATCATTCTATACTTGTAAGATTAATATTTACATAAATTAAACCTTACCAACATGATAAGCAATCCAAATTGTTGAGATTTATGTTTTGAAAAGAGTTTTACACAACGTTTGACCGTCTAGTTTGACCGATGATATCACGAACTATATAACATATGATAATTATACGTTTGTGTATATATATGTATATATACATATTTAACATGATCTAAGAATGTTTTAATATCTCATTTTGTATTAATAACAATAAGTTATATGTATATTTTGAAACTACTAACTTAAGTTTTCAAAACGATAACCATACGCAACGTTATTTGACTTAAATACTTATGACCTATAATGTTTATACATATATCGTATAAGTAATGAATTTAATCACTTTTAAGAACTTAAATACATAAAACCATATAAGTGTATTCACAAAAGATAGCTATATTTGAATCCTCATTCCATTTTTCACAAAATTTCTATACGTATATCTAGAGTATATGTACTCGTATCATACGCAGCTTCTAGATGTATTTACTATTGGTATATACCAATAAAAATCTGCTCCTTAGCAGCCTTAAATGATTAAGAAACATGTGGAACCAACCATTTGTCAAGTAGCATGAATTATTTAGCAAGAAAACAAAGTTAGGTATCTTTTTTTTCCTTTATAACCTAAAAACGTTTTTATGCATGCACACCATTTCTTCACCCCATTTTCTCATACTTACACTTCCATTTCTCTCTCAAAATACTCTTAACTTCATACTTGATCATCTCCAAGCATTTTCTCCATCATTTAGCTTCAAAAACAACACTTAAATCTCATAAGAAAACCTTACAAAAACACTTCAAGAAATCCTTCCAAGAACACAAACTTACTTCCAATCTTTCATCCAATTCCATCACCCTTTTGGTTCTAGGTTCTTACTCCTCTTTTACAGAAACCTTGTCCAAGGAACTTGAGGTAGTATCTATGTTCATAACCTTATTCGATTCATATATATATAGCTATCATATTTTGTGGTATACAATTTTAACAACAAGAACATAGTTTGAATGTTTTCAAACTTGTTTGCAAACTAAATAGATCCTTCTAACTTAACTTTTAAAATACTTCAAGACCTGTAATATAACTTAAATATATGCTAATTTAACAAGGTATAACTTGGTTTTTCAAAGAACACCTTAAAAACTGTTTTTACGACGTCGGAGTGTAACCGGGGGCTGTTTTGGGTTGGATAATTAAAAACCATCTTAAACTTTGAATTGAAGGTTTATGTTCTGGAAAAATGATTTTTACTATGAATATGGTAACACATAAAAATTTCATGATTTAATTCAAAGTATAAGTATTTTTAGAAAAATAACCATTTAAGGTTGTTTACATAAAGGAAAATGTTTAACTTCATAAGTTTCACTAAAGTTTCACCTATGCCGTGTGATTTTGAATACAAACTAAGGTATTTACAGTTCATAGTCTTAAAGAGGGACTCTATCCAAGGAGATGGCAAGTTGAATCAACGAAAACGGAGTTGTAACGAAGAAACTATGACCGAAACAAAATTGGTTATCCAAGACTAGTTTAACTTCGGGATTAATTGGGAAAAATTAAATAAAATCACATCTTTCTAAGATAACATGATATTTTATATATATGTACTTATAATTCAATTTTATATGGTTCAGGATCACCCGTAAACAACACGAGAAGATTAATCATAAGATCCCATGATTGTACGCAACACGTCATTTGACAACACCGGTACTTTATGTACGCAACACGTCATTTGACAACACCGGTACCGTGGGTCAAGATTAATCTCGACCAATACATATACGATGGGGTTTTTATTTATTTCATTGGGGGTTTATTAAACACCTAAAAATGAACCATTAAAATTGAATTACTAACATCGGACTGCTAACTACGGACTAAGAAATTATTAAAACTATTAAAAGTATAAAAAGTATATATATGTGACGATTGTTTAAAATAGAAATATATTGATAAACTATATATGGATAGGTTCGTGATATCAATCGGAGACCAAGTCGAAATTACATATCTTCAAGACGAAAGTGAGTATATAGATCCCTTTTAAACTCTAAATATTTTTGGGCTGAGAATACATGCGCTGTTTTTATAAATGATTTACGTTATGGACACAAGTAACTGAAAAATATATTCTACGTTGAGTTGTACCACTGGCATACTTCCCTGTAGCTTGGTAACTATTATTTACAGCGGTATTGTAAACGCGAATCCTGTTGATAGATCTATCGGGCCTGACAACCCCAACCGGACTGGACGACCAGTATTCAACGGTTGCACAGTACTTCGTTTCGTGACTACACTTGGTACGGTGTAGTAAGATTTCATAATAAAGGGAATATGCGACGTGATTAAATGTTAAGTATGGTTACCAAGTGCTCAACCACTTAGAATATTTTTATTAAAATGTTTATATATGAAATCTTGTGGTCTATATATATATTGCTGCCGGCATTAAACCTATATCTCACCAACTTTATGTTGACGTTTTAAGCATGTTCATTCTCAGGTGATAATTAGAAGCTTCCGCTGCAACATGTTGAATTTAAACAAGATCTTGAGTATGCATATTTGTGTCAAAAATAAAACTGCATATCGGAGGATTTGTAATGTAAAATATGCTAGAAATCGTATTGTTATCATCACATGTAAAGTTTGTAAGTCTAAGATTATCGCTAAACGATAATCATCTTTATATTGTCTAAAGCTTGTATTATCATAAGAGTTATGGTTTGTAATGTAAAATAAATGCAGTTGTTCTTTTAAAAATGTCGCATATAGAGGTCAATACCTCGCAATGAAATCATACGTTATCTAACACGTTCTTATGGTTAAGGACGGGTTATGACATGTGGTATCAGAGCGGTGGTCTTAGCGAACCAGGTTTGCATTAGTGTGTCTAACTGATAAGTCATTAGGATACATCAGTAAGTCTGGACTTTGACCGGGTCTGATTTAAAAACCATTGCTTATCATTGTTGGTTAAAATTTATATGTAAATATTATGTAGTACTAATGGGTTAGTTGTTGTGTGATAGATGTCGGGCTCAAAACTTGTTATCACATTCAGCGACTCCGAACCAGAATCTTCAGATGGTGTTCCAGTCATTAACCTATCCGATGACGAAAATAATATCTTTGGGGAAGACTCACAAATTCCGGATGAACCGACTATAGAGAACCCGGAAAGTGAACCCGAGGAGGAAAGTGAACCCGAGGAAGAAATACAGGAAATTACAAAAGAAGAGTTCGAACTAGGAAAGAAACGAAAGGCTAATGAATTAGAAAATTCAAATCCTGAGTTTAATAAGGATGATGTGGCACCAACTCCACTAGACACTACCACCCCTATTCCCGCTATTCCTATTCGTTCTATCCCGGCATCCAGTTCTTCAGTCCCACAGCCAAAATATAGGCAGACAGCCAGGATAAGCGTTAAGCGATTCTTTGAACCTAAACGTCCTAGAAAATAGACCAAACGATGCGCTGCCGTATTAAACCATGGGATCATATAATGTTTTGTATAATATTATTAGTGTGGTTTGCTTAATGTTCGATGTAAGATAAGCATATGTAAAATAGTGAAGTGTGAAATGCAATAATTTTCCATGGTTAAGTATTATTTAGATGGTAGTAATTGATTCTGTACTAAGCTATTAAGTATGGACATTAACGGGTAGGTACTACCCTAGATATAATTATAAAACGCTAATAAGAAGAAAAGGCTTTTATAATAATACCTGGTTCATATTATTAATAAGCTATAATGTACTGTAAATATACACTACATCTATAATATTCCATGTGAATAATTATTTTCTTTTCATTCTTATAGAAGAATATGGCGCGATTGAACCGAATGACGGAACAAGAAATCCAGGAACTCATCAATCAGCGAGTGAACGACAGAATGTTATGGGTCGAGGCTGCAAGAGGTGCTGCAGTTAACCCAAATCCTCGTGTGGGGTGCACTTACAAAACTTTTCAAGCTTGCAAGCCCTCATCATTCAGTGGAACAGAAGGACCGATCGGTTTAACCCGGTGGATAGAAAAGATGGAAACTGTGTTCAAAATCAGTGGTTGTGTTGAAAAGGACATGACCAAATACGCATCGTGCACTTTACAAGATAGTGCACTCACGTGGTGGAAAAATTATGTGAAGGCTGTAGGAGGAGATGTAGCTTATGATACTCCGTGGGAAGAATTCAAAACAATGTTAATCAACGAATATTGTCCAAGGAACGAGGTTAGGAAGTTGGAAGATGAGTTACGAAGTCTGAAGGTTATTGGTACTGAAATCACCAACTACAATCAGCGATTCATGGAATTAGTTTTGCTATGTCCTGAATTGGTTCCAACCGAAGAACGGAAGATTGAAATGTACAAAGATGGTTTGCCCAAAAAGGTCAAGGCAAATGTTACAGCATCGAAACCTAAGACAATTCATGAAGCTATAACCATGGCAAACGAGCTAATGGATCAGGTCATCATGGATAAGAAAGTATCCAATACTGATGTGAAGGTATCAGGTAACAAAAGAAAGTGGAATGGAAATTATGATCGAGGTAACCAACAACAATCTTTTAAGAAACAAGAAAACACGCAAGGTACGGGTAGTGGTTTAAGCTTTGGTTATAAAGGACAAAATCCTTTATGCAACCGATGCCACAAACATCACTCTGGTTACTGTAATGTGGTATGCAACAAATGTAATCGAAAGGGTCATCTTGCTGAAGATTGTAGGGCTCTCGTTACAAATACAAATGGTACCAAGACTCCTGCCACCAATGCAAATAGAACTGCTTTGGCTACCATTACTTGTTTTGGGTGTGGAAAACAAGGTCACTATAAGAGCCAGTGCCCGAATCCAGAGAAGAATATCGGACCTGCACGTGGAAGAGCATTTGTTATTAATGCTAGAGAGGCATGTGAAGACCCGGAGCTTGTTACGGGTACGTTTACCATTAATAACTTATCCGCATCTATTATATTTGATACTGGTGCTGATAGAAGTTACGTGTGTAGAGACTTTCACGCTAAATTGAATTGTTCATCATTACCTCTCGATGCTAAGTACATGATTGAGTTAGCTAATGGTAAACTAATTAAAGCCGATAAAATTTGCCGTGATTGTAAAATAAATTTAGCCGGAGAAACGTTTAAAATTGACTTGATACCCGTAGAATTAGGAAGTTTTGATGTAATAGTCGGCATGGACTGGATGTCCAAAATAGGAGCTGAAGTTGTGTGCGCCAAGAAGGCAATTCGCATTCCTCGTAAGGATAAAACGCCAGTAATGATTTATGGAGAGAAGGGTAACTCAAAGCTAAAACTCATTAGTTATTTGAAAGCTCAAAAGTGCTTGAAGAAAGGGTGCTATGCTATCTTAGCACATGTTAATAAAGTCGAAACAAAGGAAAAAGTGAAGAGCATCAATGACGTGCCTGTGGCAAGAGATTTTCCTGAAGTCTTTCCGGAAAAGTTGCCGGGATTACCTCCATTTAGATCTGTAGAATTTCAAATAGATTTAGTACCAGGAGCTGCACCAGTGGCTCGTGCTCCATATAGACTTGCACCGTCCGAGTTAAAAGAACTTCAGAGTCAGTTAAAAGAATTACTGGATCATGGATTCATACGACCAAGTACTTCACCGTGGGGAGCTCCGATTCTATTTGTTAAAAAGAAAGATGGATCTTTTAGGATGTGTATAGATTATCGTGAATTAAATAAGTTAACTATCAAGAATCGGTATCCACTACCGAGAATTGACGACTTATTTGATCAACTCCAAGGATCATGTGTGTACTCAAAAATTGACTTAAGGTCGGGCTATCATCAATTACGTGTCAAAGAAGAGGACATTCCGAAAACTGCTTTTCGGACACGTTATGGTCATTACAAATTTTTGGTCATGCCGTTTGGGTTGACAAATGCGCCAGCTGTATTCATGGACCTCATGAATCGAGTTTGTAGTCCATATTTAGATAAGTTTGTTATCGTTTTCATTGATGATATTCTTATCTATTCCAAGAGTGAGCAAGAGCATGAGCAGCATTTAAGGTTGATATTAGAGTTGTTGAGAAAAGAACAGCTATATGCTAAATTTTCTAAATGTGCTTTCTGGTTGAAAGAAGTGCAATTTCTTGGCCACGTTGTTAGTAGCAAAGGAATTCAGGTTGATCCAGCAAAAATTGAAGCCATTGAAAAATGGGAGACTCCTAAGACACCAATGCAGATACGCCAATTTTTGGGTTTAGCCGGTTATTATAGAAGGTTTATTCAAGATTTTTCCCGAATAGCTAAGCCGTTGACAGCGTTAACGCAAAAAGGGAAGAAATATGAATGGACTTCTGAGCAGGAGAGTGCATTTCAATTACTAAAGAAGAAGTTAACTACGGCGCCTATTTTATCGTTACCAGAAGGGAATGATGATTTTGAAATATATTGTGACGCTTCGCGACAAGGTTTTGGTTGCGTTCTTATGCAACGAAAGAAAGTTATTGCATACGCATCCCGACAATTGAAGATTCACGAGCGGAATTATACGACGCATGATCTAGAACTGGGAGCAGTCGTGTTTGCATTGAAGATATGGAGGCACTACTTGTATGGGGTTAAATGCACTGTGTTTACTGATCATAAAAGCCTTCAACATATTTTTGATCAGAAACAGCTGAACATGAGACAACGTAGGTGGGTCGAGTTAATAAACGACTATGATTGTGAAATTCGTTATCATCCCGGGAAGGCGAACGTGGTGGCCGATGCTTTAAGCAGAAAGGAACGAGAACCAATTCGAGTACGAGCGATGAACATAAAAATTCGCATGAATCTCAACTCACAAATCAAAGAAGTTCAACGAGAAGCACTTACTAAAGAAAATATAGGAAATGAAATAATGAAGAAGTATGAGAAGCAACTCGTTATGCGGGAAGATGGAATTCGATATTTTGCAAATCGTATTTGGGTACCGAAGTTGGGTGGATTAAGGAAGTTGATATTAAATGAGGCACATAAGACAAGATACTCGATACATCCTGGAGTTGGAAAGATGTACCAAGATCTTAAGACACATTATTGGTGGCCTAATTTAAAGACAGACGTTGCAACATATGTTGGGGAATGTTTAACTTGTTCCAAAGTCAAAGCTGAACACCAGAAGCCGTCAGGGTTACTTCAACAACCAGAAATCCCAGAATAGAAATGGGATGGTATTACCATAGATTTCATCACGAAGTTACCAAAGACTGCCTGGGGATACGACACCATTTGGGTGATTGTTGATCGTCTCACCAAGTCTGCACACTTCTTGCCTATAAAGGAAATGGATAGAATGGAGAAACTATTACGATTGTATATAAAGGAAGTTGTTTCAAGGCATGGAATACCTATTTCCATTATATCCGATCGTGATAGTAGATTTACATCAAAGTTCTGGCAATCACTACAGGAGGCCCTAGGAACTCGTTTGGATATGAGTACCGCGTATCATCCGCAAACCGACGGGCAGAGTGAAAGAACGATTCAGACTCTTGAAGACATGCTCAGGGCATGTGTGATCGATTTTGGAAACGGATGGGATAAATATCTACCATTAGCAGAATTCTCGTATAATAATAGTTATCATGCGAGCATTAAAGCTGCGCCATTCGAAGCATTGTACGGAAGGAAGTGTAGATCTCCTATTTGTTGGAATGAAGTAGGAGATCGATAATTAACTGGTCCCGAGATCATACACGAAACGACTGAGAAGATAGTACAAATCAAGGAGAGATTGAAAACAGCCCGTAGTCGCCAAAAGAGCTACGCCGATGTTCGAAGGAAACCATTAGAGTTTCAGATCGGTGACATGGTTATGTTACAGGTGTCACCTTGGAAAGGTGTAATACGTTTTGGAAAAAGGGGTAAACTAAACCCAAGGTATGTAGGCCCGTTCAAGATCATCGAACGCATTGAACCGGTAGCTTATCGACTCGAGTTACCGCAACAACTCACCGGAGTACATAATACCTTTCACGTCTCAAACCTTAAGAAGTGTCTTGCAAAGGAAGACCTCACCATTCCTCTTGAAGAAATCCATGTCGACGAGAAACTACAATTCATCGAAGAACCAATCGAAATCATGGATCGTGAAGTTAAACGGCTCAAGCAGAGCAACATACCGATCGTTAAGGTTCGTTGGAATGCTTGAAGGGGTCTTGAATTTACTTGGGAACGAGAGGATCAAATGAAACAAAAGTATCCACACTTGTTTCCCGATGACGCAAAATAGGTACAATTTTAAAATTTCGGGACGAAATTTATTTAACGGGTAGGTACTGTAATGACCCGCACTTTTTCGATCATTCTATACTTGTAAGATTAATATTTACATAAATTAAACCTTACCAACATGATAAGCAATCCAAATTGTTGATATTTATGTTTTGAAAAGAGTTTTACACAACGTTTGACCGTCTAGTTTGACCGATGATATCACGAACTATATAACATATGATAATTATACGTTTGTGTATATATATGTATATATACATATTTAACATGATCTAAGAATGTTTTAATATCTCATTTTGTATTAATAACAATAAGTTATATGTATATTTTGAAACTACTAACTTAAGTTTTCAAAACGATAACCATACGCAACGTTATTTGACTTAAATACTTATGACCTATAATGTTTATACATATATCGTATAAGTAATGAATTTAATCACTTTTAAGAACTTAAATACATAAAACCATATAAGTGTATTCACAAAAGATAGCTATATTTGAATCCTCATTCCATTTTTCACAAAATTTCTATACGTATATCTAGAGTATATGTACTCGTATCATACGCAGCTTCTAGATGTATTTACTATTGGTATATACCAATAAAAATCTGCTCCTTAGCAGCCTTAAATGATTAAGAAACATGTGGAACCAACCATTTGTCAAGTAGCATGAATTATTTAGCAAGAAAACAAAGTTAGGTATCTTTTTTTTCCTTTATAACCTAAAAACGTTTTTATGCATGCACACCATTTCTTCACCCCATTTTCTCATACTTACACTTCCATTTCTCTCTCAAAATACTCTTAACTTCATACTTGATCATCTCCAAGCATTTTCTCCATCATTTAGCTTCAAAAACAACACTTAAATCTCATAAGAAAACCTTACAAAAACACTTCAAGAAATCCTTCCAAGAACACAAACTTACTTCCAATCTTTCATCCAATTCCATCACCCTTTTGGTTCTAGGTTCTTACTCCTCTTTTACAGAAACCTTGTCCAAGGAACTTGAGGTAGTATCTATGTTCATAACCTTATTCGATTCATATATATATAGCTATCATATTTTGTGGTATACAATTTTAACAACAAGAACATAGTTTGAATATTTTCAAACTTGTTTGCAAACTAAATAGATCCTTCTAACTTAACTTTTAAAATACTTCAAGACCTGTAATATAACTTAAATATATGCTAATTTAACAAGGTATAACTTGGTTTTTCAAAGAACACCTTAAAAACTGTTTTTACGACGTCGGAGTGTAACCGGGGGCTGTTTTGGGTTGGATAATTAAAAACCATCTTAAACTTTGAATTGAAGGTTTATGTTCTGGAAAAATGATTTTTACTATGAATATGGTAACACATAAAAATTTCATGATTTAATTCAAAGTATAAGTATTTTTAGAAAAATAACCATTTAAGGTTGTTTACATAAAGGAAAATGTTTAACTTCATAAGTTTCACTAAAGTTTCACCTAAGCTGTGTGATTTTGAATATAAACTAAGGTATTTACAGTTCATAGTCTTAAAGAGGGACTCGATCCAAGGAGATGGCAAGTTGAATCAACGAAAACGGAGTTGTAACGAAGAAACTATGACCGAAACAAAATTGGTTATCCAAGACTAGTTTAACTTCGGGATTAATTGGGAAAAATTAAATAAAATCACATCTTTCTAAGATAACATGATATTTTATATATATGTACTTATAATTCAATTTTATATGGTTCAGGATCACCCGTAAACAACACGAGAAGATTAATCATAAGATCTCATGATTGTACGCAACACGTCATTTGACAACACCGGTACTTTATGTACGCAACACGTCATTTGACA